>NW_028258381.1:27363361-27516500 GCF_053883595.1 Heterocephalus glaber
AAGGACACTGACTAAATAGGGGATATGAAAATACAAGAATCACATTGGTTATAGATTAAAATGATGAATCTTGTGCCCTTAGCCCCAACTTCTCCAAAAGCATTCTCTCCTGGAGAAAGAGTTTAGGTTCACTTAATTATGGCCATGAGAAGTAAGGTTATGAAGTAGTCAAAGTGAACTTGACCTTTTCTGTCTCAAGGTGGCTGTCTGGCTACCAGATACTGTGATGGAAATGATATCTTTATCATCAAATGCAAAAGGTCCAATAATTCCCACAGCCCTTTAGGAACATTGCACAGTGTTAAGATAGCAAATAAATTCTAAGCAAGAGTGAAGATAGTTAACCAAAGTGTGTAACTGAATACCAGTGGGAAATCAGGGGGACTTCTAAATTAATCTCTGAGATTTCTCTGTTAGGACACTAACACCTTTAAAATAGATTACTATCTCCCTTCTCCACCACATCATGTTTCTGTAGGTAGGGATTTTTGTCTTTGTTTTTCTATTCTCATTTCAGTGTGTCGGCTTCAGTAAATATGGGCTCACCCTCTTCAGTGTTTTTTATTTTTTTTTATTCACACTGAACAAACACATTTCTTTGCTGCATTCACTTTACATAGAGTGTAGGCACTGAATGTATGAGCATTATCTTTATTTTCCAGTTTTCTTTTTTAATGTATTGTGATTATTTTTTCAGTGCATGGTAATATTATAGGACGATTGAGTTTATTTTGGGAATTTGGCACATGCATTTAACATATTGTACTGGATTTCAATCTCCTTGCTCCTTCCCTTTTTGCTTCCCCATCCTGTTTATCACTTTCTCCAAGTCCAGAAATCTACCTTCTGGTTTCCTATCCTCTCTCCTTTATACTAATTAATCAATTATTTCTTTATTTATGTATTATTTAGGTTTCTTTTAAGAGGAAGCATGCAATATTTAACCTCAAAGTCTGGCTAATTTCACTCAACACGATAGTTTTTAGTTCCATCCATTTTCCCACTTATGACATAATTTCATTTTTCTTTGTGGCTGAATTATATTCCATTGATGTCACCTTATTTCCTATTCAGTGCCATTATTCATTCCCTGTTCATTTCCCCACACACAGCAGATGCCAATCTTGCTTCTTTGTTACTGACTCCAAAAAAAATCACATTTCAAATCAAATTCTAAGATTTAAAAATCTTTATTACAAAGTGGTGCTGATTGCTGAAGCTGCATGGTGACTACATAGAGTTCATTCTCTTCTTTCTTTGTATGTGTGTGTGTGTATACTTTTGAAAATTTGCATAAGAAAATACAAGTTAATCATATCTTTAAGTGCACTCTAATTTATTTTTAATATCAACAATATACTTAATATTTTCAATTGTCCTGCAAATTTCATTACAAAATTTGAGTCACATTACTTATTTGTCACCTATAGGCTGGCTTCCTCTATTTTTTACAGAGTTTGATAGATTAACAACGTTGGTGAGCAGGGGAGGGGTACTTTTCAACATAGTTGTGCTAAATCACTTTAGGGAACAAATTATTATCCCTAATTTCAAAAGTGACTGTGTGCACAAGGAAGAGCAAAGGTGTGAAAAAAGACACATCTGGATCCACGTTGAGATGTCAGCAGAGGAAAACAAAGGCGGGCTGCAATAAGCATGTGCTACAGCACCCCACCCTCCTCTCATCCCCAAGAACTGGAAAACAGAAAGCCAGAAGGAATAAAATTTCTAAATCTGCTCTTGAAGGACTGGGAGAACCCAATGATATTTTGACTGGCCTGGCAAAACATCTTGAACTGTTTCTTAAACCTTTAGGACTTGGCAAAATTCAAAACATGTTTTGCCAGCCACTTTTTCCCCCATTGATTTTTAAGCCCCTGTGTATTTCAAGGGAAATTTAATCCGTATGCTTCTGATTCATTTACACTTAACTCATCAAAATGCTGCTTTTAAAAAGTTATTTGATGTCTGAGATGCTGCGTGAGCTTTTTGTATGTCTATTTTAAAAATGGGGTTACTTCTTGGCAGCAATAAATAGAACTTCAATCACTGGAGACTTAATCTCAACTCTCAACTAAGGATTCTTCAAATTCAAATATCTTTCAACTTTCTCAAACATTTCACACGGTTCAACTAACAGGACTCTAATTAGCCATTCCCGCAAGACAGAAGGAATAAGATAACCTTTCTTGAAACACAGTCAGGCTATTTTCAGTTAAAGGGTCTCTATTGAATAGGATCTTTCTGTCTTCTCATCAGCCAACATTATCTCCATGATCTGTGATCTTTCCATACCTACCTTGTTCTAGAGCTGTTTAAAGACTTGACTGCAATTATTCACATATGGACTTGTCTTCTCCCTTAAGTTAAGTATTTCTTAGGGTTTTTGGTGTCCAAAAGAAAAAGAACTCAACTCTTACAAAATAAAGCAACATCGTACTCGCTTTGGTAGCGCATATACAAATTAAAACAACATTGTCAAGTTATTGAGAGTGTATTGGGCAGCAGCAGCAAGGAGGAATTTAGAGAAATAGGAGTAGATCCTGGGCTGTTCCATGCATCCAAGGATAGGCATGGGAAAGCAGTGACTCCAACTCTTCCTTCCCATTCTAGTGTCACAGGTCTCAAGATACAGAGAAGTGGGGGAAGTGTTTGCAATTGGCTTAATTTGCTTCCCTTGTTGGGATCTAGAATAGGGTTTCTGAGGTCCCTATCCAATCATTAAGGAGCTATTCTGTAAAAGAATGACAGTGATAGAGCAGTTGAATACTCATGCCTGACTGGCAAATTCATTAAAATAGACCTGGGAGATTTCCAGTTCTAAGTAAGATGGAGGCAACATACTCCATCCTGTCACTACTTTGGACAGAGTGCATAAAGCAGCTGTTTGAGACCACTCAAAGTAAATAGCAGTAGGCAACTTGAGACAAAGGTCCTAATTTACAATGTCACCAAATCAAAGGTGAACTTATAATCTTTATTTTTGCCAGTATCTACTGGCTGCATGCAATACAATTAATGCAGTGGAAGTGAACTCAATGCACAAGAAGAAAGACAGAAATCCAGGAGAAGCCCTCTACTTTTGACTTAAGGAGAGAGAAAGGGAAGTTGTAGTACCTAAAATGCAGAAATCCATCCATTTAGCTCCCCACCTTGCAAACTGTCCCCTTCCCTCTCCTTTTCCTTCTCCCTCTCCTTGCTTTTTTCTTCTGTACCCCAGACTCCATGCAGTCTTGCGGAGGTGGCAGCAGTCTGCAGCAGTGAGATCCTGCAGGAGCCAAAGCCATGAAAGTGAGTCCCCTTCCTCTGCATTCTGTGGAGCTGTGCTTCCAAGAGTTCAGGGAAAACTCTTGTTGCTTTTCCTCTTTCTTTGTTCTCGTGCTATTCTATCACAGATATGGGCACACTTGCAGAAGTGCATGGCAGAACTGGGTAACTAAAGCCCTAGTTTTCTGGCTGCCAGGCCAGAAAGAAAAGCCTTGGGGAATCAAAAATATTAAGGAGATTACAGAAAGGAAAGAAGGTAGGAAAGCAATACCATGAGAATATTTATGAAGTCTTTGGCTCACCACCTGAGCTGCACATACACAGAACTTATCTAATCCAGTATATTAAAGATTTTCAAAACTGAATTGTCAGACACACCATAGGCCACATCCCAGGTTTCATGCTGGGTGGGACAGAAAAAGAGACATACTTAATACTGCAAAGGCTTTGACAATTGACCTGAATTTGGAACCACAGTCTACAGAACGTATCTTGGAGCTGGGTGCCTGAACCTGCATTTTCCATATGATATTAACAAGACACAGAGTTTCATAATTTTCAAAATATCTGATATTCAAAACAAAATTTCTCAGCATATAAGTAACCAAGAAAATGTCAACTTATGTGGGAAAATAAAATCAACAGGTGCTAAAGTCACAATGGCACAGATATTACCTATTAAAGGCTTTATAACAGCTATTCTACAAATACTCCAGAAAGCAAATCAATGGAAAAATTAAAATCTTAGCAAAGAAAAGAGGATTCACTGAGCCACATGAAAAAATTTAGAGCTGGAAAGCACAATAAACTTAATAAACTTAAAAACTGACTGGATTTGCTCAATTGAAGAGAAGAGGTATAAGAGGAAAGAACAAGTAAACTTAAAGATACATCAATAAAAATTTTATACAACTTGAATAACAAAGAGAAAAAGAGTGAAACAAAAAATGTACAGAGTTTCACAGAGTTGTGAGTCAACACCAAAAGATATAATGCTAATGTCGTCCATAAGGGAAGGGAAGAAAATGAAGGATATAAAATGCTGAAGCAATATTGGCTAAAACTTCCTGAAATTTGGCAAAAATATAATGTTGCATACACAAGAAACTATGTGAACCCTGAAAGTAATAAACTCAAAGAGTGCCATGTTAAGACAAATCATACTAAAGCTGGTGAACACTAAAGACAAGAAAAATCTTGAAATAACCAGAGAGAAAATGACACTACCTATAGGACAGTACTGGTTTCTAATGACAATAATTTTCTTACAGAAATTATGCGTTCCGGAAGAAAGTGCCTCACATTTCAAAGGTTGTGACAAAGGTTTTGATCTGTTGCCAGTGAATGCATTTTTCAGAAATGAGAGTCAGGAGCTACTCGGATACTCTCTGACAGAGGAAAACTAAAAACATTCATTCCAGGTACCTCTGCTTAAAGAACTGATAGAAAATTTGAAATATCAAGAACAGGAAAATGACAACTATCAAGATAATTATAACAGGTTATTTTTCTCCTTTTCAATTTTTTAAAAAAGTTTGAGACTCAGAAAACATACCATTGATTGACAAGGTTATCAATGTATAACAGATATAATATGTGACAATTATAACATAAAGAGAGTGAATTGAACATCAACACTGCATACTTTCTACATGTTACTTGAAGTAGTAAAATACTGAGAGAAAATATTTCTATCTAAGCAGGCTGAGGAAAGTGAAGTATCTATATTGTAAATTTTAGAGCAGCTATTGTAATTCATATACAAAAGTATATCATCAAAACACAAGAGAAAAAAGTAAAATTGAAGGACTAAAACTTAAGTTAACTTAAAGAGGAAGGAAATGGGAAATGTAGAAAAAGAAAACAAATAAATGGAAAACAAAATGACTGAACTAAATTCAAATATAGCAATAAATGCATCAAATACAATGTCCTAAATATATCAATGAAAATAGATTGATTGAAAGAATGGATTAAAAAAAGATGTTATCTACAAGAAAAACATTTAAAATTAAATAATATAGGCAGGCTAAATGAAAAATGATACCACACACTGTACCAACCATAATAAAAGTAACAGTGGTTATATCATATCAGACAGTTAACTTCAAAAGAAATAAAAATGTCAAAGTGAAAGAGGAATTTCACAAAAGGACAAAAAACTTGATTCACCAACTACACATAAAAATCATAAATGAGTATGTGCCTACAACACAGCTTTAAAACAATAACTAACAGAATTGAAAGAAATACACAATTCCACAAAAATTGTTAGACTTCAATGCTCGTCCCTCAGTAATAAGGCTTTCAAGGGTATTAAACTGATCAAAACCGAGGAGAAATTGTTAAGTAAGGAGCTCTTAAACATAACACCAAAAGTATGTTCCATAGGGCTAGGGATTTATCTCAGTGGTTCCATGCCTGCATTGCAAGCACAAAGTCCTGAGTTTGATCACCAGTACTGAAAAAAATAAACAAACAAACAAATGAAAAACTGTATTAAAAAAAAGTATGTTCCATGAAAATCAACAACAACAGAAAGACAAATTGGAAAAACTGAATACTTTTGCTATGTGATAGACATCTTTGAAAGCAGGGAGAAAGGAATTACAGCCTGGGAGAAAACACTTCTAAATTGAATATTTGGTAAAAGGACTGTTATCTAACATATATTTTTAAGCTCTTGCAACTAAACAATAAGAAAGAACCAAGCAATTAATAGTGGTCAAAAATCTTGAACAAACCCATCATCGAGGACAGAGGTAATACTACATAAAAAATGTTCAAACAGCATTAGCCATAAAGAAAAATCAAATAAAAACTATATAAGATACTGACATACATATATTAGAAATAGTAAAATTAAAAAGCTTAAGTGTTGGACTGATGGAAAAGAAAACTGAACGGGACCATCTGACACCCTTAGTATCCTAAGGGTATGGGATTTGTACCTTGATTGGTCAGAATAGCAGTAGCCCTGCCATCAGCAGATCTCAGCAGACGCTCTACAGGTGAATGCAACTGGTGACCGAAGCTTCCCTCCTTTGGATCCATTGGATATGGAAGAAATGCTTATGTAAAATGATCAAGAATGTAGGAGCTACTTATAATGATGTAATCCACCCAGACATTTCAACCAGAAAAGCTTGCCGTATTCTACACTTCAGCCAAGGCATAGGTGCCTGAATTGAGGTTAGGACATTTTAAGTAGGCTGTAGCAGTTATCTTCATATATAAAGTTCATGTGTTTCTATCACTTTTCTGGATATAATGTGACAGTGTAGTCTCAAAGCGATGTATTTGGGGAGAAGAAATAGATAATTGCAGGCCATCAGAGGGGAAGTTTAAGATAAACTAAGGAGTAACACACAAAAAGAAAATGCAATCCTTTGGGATATGACTGAGAGAACAGTCAAATTGATGTTTATCATTAGTTTACATGAAAATATTTCATCTACAACAAAGGCAACATATACTGGCAGAAACGGACAAGCTCACTGACATAAAAAACTAAACATAACCAGAATGCAGTGTGACTAAAGGCAATGCAATTCAGGAACAAAGACACAAGAATCCATTTCACCTAGTTTACATCCTGGCTCCAACACTTACTTGCTATGTAACTTGGAAAACCAATTTCTCAGAACATGTTTCATCACCTATAAAATGGTAAAATGGGACTTAAAAAGTTGAGTAATTGCTGGAGATCAAATGAGAAAGCACATGCGAAAGACCTAACTCCTGAAACACAGCAAGGACCAAAAGGATACCATTATTTTGTCATCACTACAGAAAACATGTTAATGTCCTTCCAGTATCCAAGCATTAGGAAAGGGACATTCTTTGCAAAAGATTCAAAGTCCCTGTGGTAGTATATATGCATCATTGGTTGCTGAGTGTGATTGGGCTGGTTACTAAAAGAAAAGAATTCACACTTGTGAGGCATAGTGCCCAGGACACTGCTTGGGCTTTACAGGATCTGGATTCTTGGCTTGACTTTGCCACCTGTTGCCTGGGTGACATTGAAGTTGTCATTTCACCTTTAAGGACCTTAGTTGGCTCTTACAAATGGCTGAGTTGGCTCTAGACCTCTCTCATGTCCTTTCCAGTATCCACATTGTACGAGATCTGCTATGATCTGCCATGGGGTTTGCGTGGTCATCTCGCCAACTACTACTCCATCTATCTTTATTATAGCCCAACCACTCAAATCAACTAGAAAGAGTGGGCTCTGCAGTTCAGATAGATTCTAACTTTGTCTTCTTCAGTAAGCTAACAGAAGAAACCTGACATCTTGTGTCCCCAGATCAATGACACCCTAGGGGACGGTCTGAGCAAGCCAGTTCTCCAGGTGTTCTGCTGGCTGGTCTTTTGTACTGGTAATGCTTTTCGTATGACAATGTTTTTACTTTTGTTTCTGGTAAGAATTAATACATTACTTATGACATTTAATAAGAAACAGTCATTCTCAATGAGAATAGGGCCCAGTTGCCCATTAATTCCGGTTGGAGTTTTCTTGCCATGGTGAATGGAAGCAGACGGAGGAGGTGATCCACATGATCTGGTGCAAGGCCAAAGTCATCTGCAGACAGTAGAGCTGAGAACAATTGTTCTGTATAATTCAAAGTGGATGGGACAATGATATGATGTTTAAAATTAGAAAAGCATTTGGTTTGTATCATTAAAAGCTAATAAGCCCTATGGCCCTGAAATTGTTCCAGATGCTAGGAAGTGACTATACAAAATGGAGATGCTATAGCTAATGAGTCAATAATTATTGAATAGCTATGACACACAAGACATTCTCATAGGGTTATCAACGTTTTACAATATGAATGGCAACATTTATTAGGCATCGGCACCAGGTCAAGCACACACTCAATGCAATAAATTTATGGGCTTTGATTTGGACATATTAAATCATTTTTTTCAAATGTCATATATAAAATTTAGTTTCATTCTGGTGTTTAAATATTTATGTGGTTAATACTTTGTGTGTGTGTTTGTTTTGTGCTATATAATCTTTGCCTTAAGAGGTATTATAATCTAATTAGACAATACAAGGTGAAAATTTACAATTGTACTTACAATGGTTGAAATTGCGTATTGTATAGGAAAGCTTCTGTGGTAGGTTAGATTCGTAGTTTTGAATATGACCATAGTATGCATTCCTTTTTCACCACAGGATGTGCTTTTCCTTGTGGTGGGTGCAAAGCACTTTGCTGAACCTTGACTTTGAGACGTGACACATAACTTGACTTAGATCCTTGGACTTTAGCAGATGTCCTACTGAAATGTGTTTGTGTGTTTGGGGTTGTACTCTTGTGACTCTGCTATTGCCACAAGAAGAGCTTCCCTAGCAGTGTTATCCTAGCCTGATCTGACCAGATCTGACCTATCCTAGATCTGACCAGACCCCAGCCTACAGCAAGATGGCAAGCTAGCTTTACCCAGAGACTGACACAGAGCCTCCCATGAGTAAGAATAAAAGATCTCCATGTAAAGCCATTAAATTTTGGGACTGTTTATTTTATAGCAATAGCCTTTATGGTGACCATGAAGGAAAACTTAAATAACGGGAAGTAAGGCTGTTCTTTGCTCCCGCTACAAAATCCATACAGATTGCATAGACTGTACATGTTCACTCTAATGCAAAGTTACCCTAATGGAAAGAATTTCACACTAGACCAGTACTGGACAAATGGAAGTGATCTAAGGAAATCAGAGGGCACTGGGTTAAATATAAAAGTGCCAAAATATGAGCCAGAGAAGCACACATTTTCAGAGTTCACCCCAACACAGTCAGGGGGAGAAAAATCTACTCCGTGGACTCCAATTTCTATATAGAACTCGTCTCTCCTGGAGATAAACGTACAGAGAAATCACAGCCTAAGATGGCCAACAAAGAAAGACAACAACAACAACCCTGGTTCAGGGTTTTCTAAATATCCTTCACCCCCCTAATGACAGGATCTTGAACATCTCCTGAACATCTAATAGCATAAAGAAAATAACAGACTGGCTATGTCAACCTGAGTTCCAGGTACAAGAAATATTGCAGTTTGTGTGTGTTAACATGTTGGCATTTAGGGCTGTACACCAGGCTGGGAATTGGTCAGCATGTGTCTGATTTGAAAAACACATCTTCTCTCCATGTGTTAAAAAATTCACTTTCTGAGACAGAAAAGCTAGTCTAAAATAAAATTCACCTGGGGAGATGTATTAAGATACTCAGGCTCTCCTGGTGTTAATTTCATCTCACTAGTGTGGTTCTTTCCCATTTAAAATATTAAAATGCTAGCATGAAAAAACAACACTTAAATATGTCTTAATTCTAAAATGTCTCTATTCTTAAATAATGGTGAAACAAGTCATATAGTTAATAAAGTCCAAACAACTTTTACAAATTGAAAGATTTTGATGCCCTGAGAGGAGAGGCCCTGTGACAGTAATGGAGAAGTCTCATCTTGCAAGGTGTTTCCAAATATAATGACACAGTCAGTCTTTCAGCATCGTGGAAAAAAAATGTGTGAACAGGGAATCTGATTTCTTGCCACCTACTCAGTGCCCAAGGAATCCCAATAATTAGAAATGGTGGAAGTATCTATGAGAAGACAGAATATCCTTTCACAAATGATTGGGAACTGTAGAGCTAGAAGAAGGATGAAATGTTTATATGACACATAAAACTGCTTAGAGCATGGGTAAGAGGAAGAACGAATAAATATTTGTAGGCAGAAACAAATGTGGGTGTTCTAAGGGTATATATAGGTTGTTGATGAGAGATAGGTGTTTACAGAATGTTTCTTAAAACAATACTTTTCAAATATGCATTTCTCTGTGGGGAAAGGAGTATCATAGGGTTGAGTTACATTAAAGAATAAATGGACAAATGTTTAGTCAACTTTTGGTACTTACATCCCACTGTTAACTACCGGAAAAAAAAAAAAAAGAACAAAAACCTTTGGTCAAGTGGCATGCCAAATCCTGCAAAACTTCACTTAAGAACTCATTAAGTAATTTCACAGTTATGACCTCATCTTGCCCTTACCAAAAAGATAAAACAAGGGAGACCCACATATGATTATCTTTATTGTAGAGATGTGAAACCCACATCTCAAAGAAGGTGCAACTTAGCATTTCTCAGCTGACTAAAAGGAGGTGAGGCTAGCATCTGAGTAGTGTGCTGGAGCGGGCTTGTGAGTGTCCACTGTAGGCACATTTTCCCAATGCCACATTCACTGATGACATGGTAGTGGCTCCAGATTAGCCTCACTGGGAATATTTACACAGGGAAGCTGACAAACAGAAACTGCTAGTCAAGTATTCTAGCTCCCCTACCTCCCCAGAGTTTGTAAAACTCTTCCACTCAATCACTGCAGAACTCAGGACTTGTAGATAGGGGTTCTGTTCACTGTGTCACTCTTCCTGAGATCAAAAGAAGTTCAATTCTCCAAATCTTGTCCTATTATTATGCTTCTTCTCTTGACCACAGGTACATGGAAAGAGACCACAAATGCAAGAACAGATACTTCTTGGCTCTAACACTTTATAGAAAGTTAATGTTAACACCTTTCAGTTAATGATGTGAAGACAGCCTTTTGAGACAGTGGGCAAGAACATAGGGGTTTCCACAACTGAGTGAAAATCATGTACTTTGCATAATCATTTTCAGTCTTGGTTTGCCTAGGTGGTATAATGAACCTCAACACATTTGGAACTTGGTGTTGATTGCTAAATAGTCCAGTTAGGTAAATACACAATCATATCATGCTTGTATATTGATTACCTATAACTTTATTCACTGATTGTGGAAGGATTTATATGGAAGTCATTGGATTTAAAATGCTGTTATCAGTTGACTAATACTTCTCACATACTTTTAAATATTTTATGTCTGTTTGTGTTATTTAAAAAATTATAGAATAAATATGGTTTTTCAAAGTACATACTATAAATGCTGTATGGGTTACAGACATTATAAAGAGAAATCAATTGTTTCAGCTAGTTATAGTCCCCTGGTCCTTTATTATCTATTCTTTAATTGACCATGCCCCTTCCTTCTACAAAGACCTTATGTAACCAAGAGGAGTCCATAAAGACACCAGCAGTACCATAAAGTATGAAAGGAAGCCAATAAAAAAAAGCAGATTGCAGTAGAAATAGAAAGATCTGGAAGTCACAATAATTACATTTTCACTTTAACTTAGTTGGTGCTGAAGAAAACAACTTGGCCTGGCCTGGCTGCAAAGCTTACTGTATTTTACACTGAAGTTGGAAGATAGAAGGTTTCCTTTTTAAGCATTCATCCAAGGATTTTACCATCATGACAAGGCCTGAATTATTTTTAAAGAGGTTATGGGGAAGGACTCATCAATTATGCTTCACTGAATATAAGCTGATCCTATACAACAGGGAAGGGAGCAAGCGCATGTGTAGCTGTTGTACAAAGTTCTCTTGAACCCTCAAAAGTGCTCTATTTATCTCATGTACCATCTTCACCTTTTGTGCCTGTGGAGTGACCCTTTAGGGCCTCAGGTTACCTGTGGCATGTTTCCCATTTGGGAATGTCATACTTGAGACCATGAATCCTGTTTCAAGCTCACCAATATTCAAATGAGGGCAAACCTGCCAAGTGGTGTCAGCCACATGGAAGGTTAGAAGCAGAGTTAGACTTTCCAAGGTGGGCCTGAGGAATTTTTAATAAGCCTCTAAGAAACACTCAAATTAGAACTAGTTTTGGGTAGCCGCAGTGGTTTAGCAGGAATTCTGACTATTCACAAAGGGTGACTGTGTTCCTTCACGGGGTAAAGGATAGTACTCAGTAGCTTCTTAGACATTTTGCTGTCCGAAATTACCTTATACTGTGATCAACTGAACAATCAGGAGCACTAGAAATACTTTTCCTTTTGCCCTAGGGTGAGTGGTAGGGGAAGAAGAAAAGGAGAGGGAAAGGGGGAAGAGGACGGAAGGGATGAGAAAAAAGAAGAAAGTTGTATGCTGCTTGTTAGGGTCCTAGGCAACTACCCCACAAGAACCCTAAAAGGAAGAGGTCAGTTTAAATGAGAGAGTTTTCTTCATTGTAGAAGGCATAACCTGGGCACTTTCACCATGACTGTCAAGACTTTTCTGGCCCATTATTTGTATCATCAGGAAAGAACTTTCTCTTGTAAGCTTCACTGGATTGTTGGAGGGAAGCTAGGGTGGGTGATAGGCAGGTTTCAATACAACTATTATATAAATTCTGCACAGAAAATGACTGTAATAAGTGAGGTATAATCTGGCTGTGATACAAAGTATAAAATAGAGATTATTCATGCCCCAAACAGAGTCCTCTTCAATGAGAAGACAGAGTCATTTTCAGTCTTTGACCCCTGAGTTCTAGATAGGGAGGAAAAAAAGAAAGCATTTAATTGAGCCCCAAAGGAAAAGTTAGAGATGTGTGTGTGTGTGTGTGTGTGAGAGAGAGAGAGAGAGAGAGAGAGAGAGGGAGAGACAGAGAGACTTTTTCAGTGTAATAACTAATTGTACTGTACTAACTGATCTGATCGCGTATAAATTAGCTTGCTCTTTTAGCTGAAGCTCACTAGAAAAATATGAGTTAATAAAATGCACAACATTTATTGTATATGCAACATATCCAGGAACTCTAAATCGGAATGAGAAATTTGGAACACAAAACTAGAATGCGCCACGCAGCATAACTTGGAGAATGCATAGAAACCAAGTACAGTTGGCACTTTGTAATTGCAAGTGGCACAACATTTCAGCAGAGATTCAGTTTTTTAAAAAATGCAAATGACTCAATATGGAATGTTTTTGTTCATGATGTGTAACTACTGCCATTGACAACTGTCCAGGTGCTGTAATGTGTACTGAGCTAACATGGGCTGGTGACAAATTTTTCTAAGCTTTAGACAGACACACCTAATGTGTCCAAGAAAAGTAAAAGCCTGTAATTAATACTTTGATTTGTATAGAAGTGTGTGTGCACATACACACAATTGCATAAAAACATACTATATATGTATATAATATGCATTCATATGTATATGTTAACCCTAAAATGCAGTTCATATATTACACAATATATAAAATATATTTATATGATATATATACTGCATTTGTTAGGATTATCTTTCATGAAGCTTGATCAAAAGCTAGACAGCTATAAGAAATTAGATAATTGAGCAAAGAAATAATTACAATCCTCTGTCCTAGGTTCTTCTGAAATAGGTAAAAGAACAAATGTTAAGGGTATGTTAGCATGTCTTGCTTTAATAAAGTTAATTTAACCAACACAGTGGGGAACCAGATAATTCTATCCTTGTTTTTCCACAATTTTGATACTTTACAGCTATGAATCATAAGGGCAGAAAGACTCTGTCTATATTAAAAATTATTTTTGAGAATATTTTGTTTAGTACTCAAACAGGTATTTTGCTGCTTGTTCGATAATTTTTAAATGTCAATTAATTCATTATTATAAAATCACCATACAAACATGGTATTCTAGAATTTGCCTGGGTTTACTGTTATTCTGCTAAGTCAGAACCAATTTCCCCAACAGACAAACACAGCTGTATATAAGCTTACTATTTATTTATTTACTATACGTATTCACCATGATGTATGTTAGATCCCCAGTAGCTTTTCCTCTTATATTATAAGAGGAACCAACATGTCCCTATTTCCCATTTCCCTGGAACTCACTATCCTAATTCTATTCTCTGTTGCTATGATTTTGACATTTTTTAGATTCCGCATATGGGATTGTATAGTATTTATCTCTAACTTACTTCACTTAGTGTAATGCTGTTAAGGTTTATCCATGTTGTTGCAAATGGAAAGATTTCCTTCTTTTTATGGCTGGATAATGTTCCACTTACATACCACAGTTTCTTTATATCATAAATATATATGTATATAAACATATGTATGTATCTACAATATCCATCTACCTATCTCTGTATATCATCTATTTATCTATGTATCATCTATCTATCATGCATCTATCTATATCACAATTTCTTTCATCTTCATCTGTCCATGGACATGGGTGCTTTTCATGTTTTGGTGGCTGTGAATAGTGCCACAGTGCACATGGGAATGCTAATTTTGTTTCTTTTATATTTACACCTCAAAGCAGGATTTCTGGATCACATGATAGTTCCATTTTTAAACTGTTTTAATATCTTCCTTACTGTTTTCTGTAATTTATGTTCCCACCAACAGTATGCAAGGGTTCCTTTTCTTTGTGTCCTTACACTTATTATGTCTTGCCTTTTGGATAAAAGCTATTCTAACAATTGGGAATTGATATGTAATTGTGGTTTTAATTTTCATTTTCCTCTTGATGGTAAGTGAAGTAGAGCACATTTACAGGTGCCTGCTGGCCTATTGCATGTCTTCTTTCAGGAAATGCTTATTTGGGTCCTCTGGTTTATTTGATTTTATTTTTAATTTTTTTGCTACTGAGTTTCTTAAGTTCCTTATATATTCTGGCTATTAACCCTTATCAGAGGTATGGTTTTCAGATATTTTCTCCCACTCCATAGGTTACCTTTTCATTTTGTTCATTGTTTCCATTGCTGTGTAGAGGGTCTCTAGTTTGACTTGGTCCATATTTCTTTACATATTTCTGTTATTTTTACTGGTGTTTTTTAATGTCATATTTAAAAAATTACTGATGACACCACTGTGAAATGTTTCTGCTGTCTTTTCTTATAACAGTTTTACAGTTTGAGGACTTACATTTTTAAATGTATACTCTATTTTGAATTACTTTTGTAAGTGATAGAAGATAAGGGTAGTATTTCAGACATTTGTATATGGATATCCAATTCTTCCAACAAAATTTATTGAGGATACTATCCTTTCTCTCTTATGTATCCTTAAGACCCTTGTCAAATAGTAATTCACCATATATGTATTGGTTTATTTCTGGGGACTCAGTTATGTTCCATTGGTCTCTAATGCCAGTACCATAGCATTTTGATGATTAGAGCTACAGAGTTGGAAATTAGTGCCTGTGAAGACTCAAGTTGTTTTTCTCTCTCTTCTCAAGATTACTTTGCTTATTCAGAGTCTTTTATAGCCCACATGAATTTTAGGGTTGTTTTCTACTTCTGTGAAAAATGTTATCAGAAATTTCGTAGAGGTTGCATTAGCTCTACCTATTTACTTTGTCTGTCTGTCTGTCTATCATCTATATAGCTACCTATCTTCTATCTATTGATTTGGAGACTAGGAACATTTTAAACAATATTAATTCTTCTGATCTATGAAGACAGAATCATTCTATTGACTTATGTCTTCTTTAATTTCTTTCATCAATGATGCACAGTTTTCAGTTTGTAAATATTTCACCTCTTTAGCTAACTGTTCCTAAATATTATATTGTTTTCGATACTATCAGAAATGGGTAAATGATGTAAGTTCTTTATATTTTTGTTTTCATTTTGTTGGCATTTCCAACATTGATTCTATTTAGGCTACTTCAATTTTGGCTTTTTGAAATACTACAAATATAAATATATATATATATGTGTGTGTGAGTGTGTGTGCACATATATATGTACTTTTGTGCATATGTGTGATATATATCAAAAAAGATATTGGCATACACATGCAGAAAAGTGTTAATCTGATTTTTATTTTTTGTTTATTTTTATTTTAGTTTATTTTATTTTTTGGTACTGGGGAACCTTGTGCTTGTGAGGCAGGCAGCAGAACCACTGAGCTAAATCCCCAGCCTAATCTGAGTTTTATTTAACAAACGAAGATATTTTTCTCTATATATTTCTGAAAAATATAAAATCTAAAACAGAAATGTATGTGAATAAAATAAACACAATCCCATCACACAGTCATAAATTCTGTTGATTTTAACAATATATAATGCTTTAATTTATTAGAATTCTGATGAATATTGACTATAACTTTATTTTTAAAATCTTTTTATTAGTGCATAATTGCTATATATAATGACTATATTCATCATAAAGAATCTGTACCTCTACATAATGTGTCTTAATTCTTCATTCTCCCCCAATCCCCTCCCCTCCTTTCAACCCCTCTTCCCCTCCCCATTTACAAAAGCTTTTCCATTTTTTCCTTCTATTCTTTTTTAAATACCTTTTCCTTTCCTTCCCTTCTGCTGCCCCCCCCACTTTGTTCCCCTTCCCTTTTGAACATGTTCTTCCTACCTCTTAAATCATTAATAATATGGTAAATCCAATATTATCCTTTTTATTTTTTATTGTGAATTTCCTATAATGAAGTTTATAAATCTTTAAAAATTGTCTTTACTAAGGTATTCTTACACTTGTTCATGACCTTTGTCTTGTTTTCTGAGTTGTATTTTACTCAACGATTCTTATATAATACAAGGAGAGCTACATTTATATTTTGTCTATTTTGGTAATTCATATTTTATTACTATTACAGTATTATATATTTTACTGATGAAAATGAGTATTTTTTGCCCTAATATATTGTCTGCTTAGTTACTATGATCTTTCAGACAGTGATTTTCTTAAATCTTGCTGCATTCACAAAAATGTTAGAATTATGTAGATCTTGGACTTTGATTAAAGTATCTTGAATTTTTACAGATACATTATTTAAAATGTTATCATTTCTCATTCTTCTCTAATTTTCTCTATATCTTGATGGCCAGAATTCAGAGCAATGTTAAATAATAAGAGGATAGCATGTATCCTTATTTCATTCCTTCTTATTAAAAACTGAATTTACGGTATTTCCTGAGGATGAAATTGATTGTTTAATATGAATATTGTTTATCACGTTAAGCCAGTATTATTCTAACTTTGGTTGTTGAGTTTTTCTTTGTATGTTTTAAAATCTGCATTGAGTATTACATTTCATTAAATGCCTTAGGAACATCTGTTAAGTTTATTAATGTGTTTTTTCTAATTGGATGATTTAGTGTTACCTTATGTGAAGTGATGTCCTAATATTTAGTTTCCCCACATTCCTAGCAATGACACTATTGGTAGAGGTGGATTTTTCTTGTAATATGTACAGATGAATTCAATTTGTTAACATTTTATTGGCCTATCATTTTCTTGTGCTATAGCTAACAGCTTTTGTTTTTATTTTATTTTATAAAATAATCTGAAGAGCTTTCAAAGTTTTGTTATTAAGTGTCCTGAGAAGCTTGATCAACAAGTTCTGGAGTTTTTTATGGAAATTATTTTTTGATAACTTATATTTTCTTGACTTTTTCAGTGAATAGTCCATATATTCTGATTTGGTAGTTATTTGAGTCAATTTTCCTCACTAATGCTTTTTTAAATTGACCTTTCTGATGAACTTCTCAATTTTCAAGCAAATTTAGATAATGTACTAATCTCTATATTGTTGCAAGCATCATCTTTTGTTTATCTGATTTGTATCAATTCCAGATAGTTCTGTCATATTTTTATTCTATATTTTTAAAATTAGTATGACTAGAGCCTTGTCATTTTTTTTCCCTTTAGTCCATATATGTATTGACTTTTGCTTTTACTATTATATTCCTCTGATTTGTTTATTTCATTTCTTGTCATTTTTCCAACTTCTGGGGCCAAATGCTTAGTTTATTTATTTTCATTTTTTCAGGGTTTAGTAAGCATACATAAAGCTATAAATTTGAGCCCACTGTGCAGCTAAAGTCTTTATTTTCATTGTTTCTAGATAATCGTCATTCATCAACTAAATCACTATTCATTTAATACCTACCATGTGCCAAGCATTGTTTTCTTGTAAAAAATAAACTAAAATTAGTTAGAATTTTAATTTTTTATTAGAACAACAGATTCTAAGAGACTTTTTCCTCCTTTTAAAATGTTTAGATTTTGGTAGTTTAGAATATTTAAAATTGTGTTATTAAAACTTAGCTTTGTTGCATTATCTATAGAGGCATCTATCTGCAAATATACAAGTTTTAGAAACTTTCTAATTTTTTTGTTTGTTTGTTTTGGTACCGGGAATTGAACTCAGGACCTTGCGCTTGTGAAGCAGGTGGCAACACCACTGAGCTAAATCTCCGGCCTACTTTCTGATTTTTTTCATGGTAGTTTAATACAGTGGTCCCCTTATCTGAGGATGCCTTTAAAACCCTTAGTGGATGCCTGGAAGCACAGATAATAATGGACCATATGTACATATGATAAGGTTTAACTTATAAATTAGGCACACGAAGAGTTTATAAATAATTACCAATAAAATAGAAAATTACAACAGTAGATTTTTACAGTGAAATCACGAAGGCACTTCTCCTGTGCTGTGGAGTTGTTATTAAGTAAAACAAGGCTGGCTTGAGCACAAGCACAGTGTGAGCAGGACTGTCAATTGGAAGACTAAGACAAGTGTGGAGTAATGGATGGGTGGGCGGTGTATGCAGTGTAGATACTCTGCAAAAGAGGGTGAGGCGGGAAAGCTCAAACTCTCATCACATCACACAGAAGAGCACAGTTTAAAA
Organism: Heterocephalus glaber; assembly: GCF_053883595.1. NCBI lineage: Eukaryota > Metazoa > Chordata > Mammalia > Rodentia > Bathyergidae > Heterocephalus > Heterocephalus glaber. Next base: position 27,382,116 of record NW_028258381.1, read on the forward strand.
TTTATGAACTGTTCATTTCTAGAGACTTCTATTTAAGGTTTTGAACTGCAGTCGACTGAATAGCTAACACCATGGAAATGAAACTGCAGAAAAGGAAGGATGACCATATATAAAAAACTTCTATAAATATTTCATATGTGAGCATACAGAGGGAAAAATCTCTGTGATGCTTATTCAGATTTACTAATTATAATAATCAGTATCAGAATCTGTGAGTGGGTTTCCAAAGGCTGAGAGAGACCAATGTTGGAACATAAATAACCAGAGTGTATCTGACAATGTGTTATTTTAAATGTTTATTGCCATTTCTAAATTATACTCAAAAGAGTAGAATAATAGTTTTCATGCTACATTTTTGGGGCCTGTAACATTTTTTCCTAAAGTTAATATTGTCGCATATCTTTGTTCTTATGCTTTTTGGAAAGCCCAAGGCCATTAAATTATTTTTGTATATGAATGAATAGTAGTAGAAAAAATGAAAGATTTAGAGTAGAAAGATTTAGAGCCCCTCAGGGAGGAATTCCCTGGAGGTGTCCTCATTTCTAGCTCAGAATAAGTCTGGGCCCTGGGAAACAGGGTGGTAAACATTTTGCTTCTATCATTCTGGAAGGTGAAACAGTTTTGATTCATTACACAAAAACATGACTACCTGCTTACTTTTTCCTTCATTCAGTTCCTTTGACCTCATAGACTGAGGAAATATGCTTTCTTTCAGGCATTAAGTTCTTAACCAATCTTAGTTTTCAGTCTGTGGATTTGCCTGGATATTCAGCCCTGTCGCAGTGGAATATTGGGAGGAGTTGTATCAGGGACTGTTAGTTCAATGTTATTTAAAAGCTCAGTACATATTATGTTCAGGTCTTGACATGAAAATTGCATAAATGATATGCAAAACAAATGTAACATCATCTGGTTGTATTTTGATAACGTGATTCCCATGATCTTGAAACACTCTTGAGTTGTAACTTAACAAGTGTTGAAGTCATTAGAAAGTGTTTTCTGAAAAATCCCTCCACATTACGTGTTCTTTGCTTTTCAATTCCAGACAACTTTTAGAAATAATGAACTTAAAAGTTTTTATAGATTCCCAAGTGAAATAATTAGTTCAGCATTTCAGTATTTGAGAATGTACAGGAGGTAAGTCGGAAGAGATTTCAAGAAAAATAGTTTGTAGCTTACCCAAAATACCAAAAGTGTGACACATGCTTCAGAGTGACATTGGAATTTTGGCCATTTCCCTCATTTATAAGTGCTAGCTGCTACAATGAGTCAAATAAGTGAGACCATGGACCTATTTGGCAGGGTTATGTGGAACTTAGAACATGTAACTATATCTTGGAGTGATTTTTCACCTATACTTTAAATAATCTCAAGTAGTTTCTTTATTTCAATTCTATAAGGATGTTAAAAAGAATTTGCAAAGAAGAAAAGTAATTCCTAGCAGCTTGTTAGAGTATTTCCTCCATATACTTACAGGGAAGTCCAAATACTTCACTTAATGATCTAAACGGGGAGCAAAATCCAGCCCCATACAGGGATGCAGGATTGCTTAGGTCTCCTCATTTCCCAAGAGTCTTGAATTACTTCAAAAATTAAGTAATTTGTATGTGCACAAAATCAAAAGACAGTAAACTCTGGACTGGGCTTTCGGGATGTATTTGTATTACAGACAGGCAGAGGAATTGTGTAGCAATGACGCTCTCATCTCTCTTCTTCTTGATGAAGCACACGGTGGTGTCATGTGGAGGGGATTAGAGGCACAAGAAAGAGTGGCAGAGAGAAACTGGGGGCATGAATTGTGATTGGTGATGGGACAATGACAGGTATGTGATAAATGTGTGGGTGTGCTTATATGATAGGGGGATACTGATAGGGCTGGGTAGAAAGTTATGCAGTTTGTGTGGACAGTTTATCCACTCCAGTATATCCAGTGGTGCTAAGAGGTCAAACCCAAAATTAGAAAATGACCAGTTCAAACTATATGTGGCTAATCCTAAGTTAAAACAATAAATGGAATCCCCAAAGGATCACTGGAGAGGATTCTCTCACTAAAATCCAGGGGATAAAAAAATATAGGATGCCAAGACTGTCAAAATGCTGGCTGGACACCCATCACTGATCCAAGAATTTGGTTCAGGGATATCTTTTCCAGGGCCTTCCTCCTCAGCATCAGAAACTGAACAAGATAAACTTTAGGATCTTTCAGACCCTAATCATAGTTTGTTCACTTTTTTCTCTGGAGATAATAACACCAACATCAAAGAATTTTTGTTTAGACTCATTAAGGAATTTCCGAAGATTCCCTCTGAGTATGAATAAATATATATATATATATATATGAATAGATATATAGAATAAAAATATGAATAAATCACTTGCTTTCAAATTCTCAGACTGATTTCAAAGCACAAATGTATGACCGTAAAGCAACTTTTCTTACAAAGATAAAGTATGACAGTTTTTAGAAAATTAACAAATATAGGAAAGAAAAAATAAAAATCCTCACACTAATTACTAAGTCAGCTATTGTCAATGATTTGATGGACATCCTTCTAAAGCTTGCTCTATAATATATGGATATATATGTATGACCGTATATGTATATAATTTACACATAAATGGGATCAAAATATACATGCTGTTTTACAAGCTGTTTTTTTCAACAATATGCCAAAAAGATTTTTTAAGACAGTGTACAGACAGATACACATACACAAAATCTTCAAGAGTCATTTAGTAATTTGTTATGTGAGTTTTTTAGCAATGTTATTTAACTAGTTTCCTATTGATAAGCAACTAGATTTCCTCTACCTTTCATAATTATAAAGATGATTGCGTTAGTCAGAATTCTGTCTATTATGGCTTGCGCCTACATGTCCCCCCAAAGCCTCAAGCAGTCATAGGAGGGTCTTTTTCAGAAGTGGCTGGATCTAGAAAATGTGATACTGGAATTAAGGGTGTGTGATTACTAAATTAGTCCACTGATAGATTTGCTACCTGCCCTAAGCCGGGGAGCCTAGACAGAATAAAGAGGTAGGGAGAAGCTGCTATTGCTTTGTCTCACTTGCTTTTGCTCTCTTCTGCCTGCTATGAACAGTTTCTCCTCTGCAATGTCCCTCTGTCATGCCACTCTGCCTTGGAGCCAGTCAATGTTGGACTGAAATCTCTACAAACTGTGAGTCAAATAAATCTTTCCTCTGTTAACTTTGAGTGTTGAGTATTTTGTCTCAGCAATGAGAGAAAAATAACTAAGACACCATCTCAGTAACATAATCCCAAGGATATTCAGTTATAAAGAGGTTTATTTCATCTCATAGGTTAAAGATCTGGTCCATCATTGGACAGAACCATTCTTTTCATGCCACTAGTGGAGGTGCTGGAAGGCAATGGTGAGGAGAGTATGGTACAGCAAACTGCTCACCACATGGCCAGGAAGCAAAAGACAGAAAGAGAAAATGTCCAGGCTCCCACAGTTCCCTTTGAGGTCACACCCCTATAACCTAGTACCTTCCAGTAGGTCCCACCTTTAGATGTTCTGCCACTTCCCAGTAGTGCCTCACTGTGGTAATCAGCATTCTGTCACTATAACAAAATACCTGAGAAAAACAAAGGAGAAATTATTTATTTTTGCTCATGGTTTCAGAGGTTATAGTCCGTGATGGCTTGGCTCCATTGCTTTTAGGCCTGGGGCAAGGCAGAAACATCACGGCAGAGGACCATGGCAGAATAAAACATGGCAGAAAGAAAGCAGACACAGTGAGTGGCACAGAGAGGTGAGGAAGGGAGGGAGGGAGGGAGACAGAGATGGAGACAGACAGTGAAAGGAAAAGGGAAAGGACCAGGGCCAAGTTACAATCCCCAAGGACATGCACACTTCCAAACACCCACTCTCTATAAAGTCCCACCTCCTGTAGTTTCTATCACTTCCAATAATCTATCAGCTATGAATTAATGAATAGATTAATCTATTAATGAGATTTGAGCCTCATGATCAAATCACTTCCTCAAAGCTACTCTTCTGAATATTGCTGCGTTAGGGGCCCAGTCTTTTACATGTGAGCCTGGGGGATACTCCAGATCTAAACTGTAACAAGCACATGGGCTCTGAGGGGACAGTCAACATCTAAATTACAGCAATTAATTACTATGATGGCAATTCTTTGTGTATATGTCTTCATATATATATATATATATATATATATATATATATATATACACACCTTCCTTTTTAGGGAAGGTTTTGAGGGAGGTAGTGTTATATCAAAGGGCAGCACCTGAAACATTTTGATATTGTTATATTTCCCTCCAAATGGGTGCTACTAATTCATGTCCCCATGAATGTTGTGTGTCATCCTCTATAGCAGAAGGCATGACTGGGTTGGAACTCAAAACTTCCATCAAGAAAATCAAGATTGTGGAAGAAGAGGACAATGATGATCTGAAATGACACTGTGGTGATGGCACTGTCCAGAAGAAAGCCTGTCATGGGGAACCTAAACTCATACACTGGCAGTGACATGGCTTCCTGAGAATAGTCCGTACTACTCCAAGTATTAGCTTTTGATATTAACATTCACTTTAATTTAAATGTTACAAGTCTTGTTTATCATCATGGTTATAAATAAGGACTAAAGAATATGAAGATAGCAGGCTTGTGTATGTCACCAGGTCACAAGCTCCAAACAATCCATCCAAATTATCATACATCTCTACCTATTTAGAGACAAAGTTTTGAAGAAACTTAAAGGACCAAGATCAGAATTGCCTGACTAAAGTAAGGATTTCTCTCTCATCTATCTATATAACGAAAAATCTCTATACAGTATGCCATCCAACCTTCAATTCCATAGATACAAATAACATTTCCTAGGATTAATTAAAAAGATTCTTACAAGACACTTAAGGTAAATGATGTTTTACAAAAACCACAGGAAAAAAGTGTAATTACCAAAGCCATTCTAGATGTACTTTGTAACTCAAAATGAGACATATGTTATAGTAGATCAAGTAATCATCCATGCATGCCAAAGGGGAAAAGGCATGTGGAAAACTACACAAATGTTTCAGATGAGTTTTCCTAGAAGCTGAGACCAAGATGATAATTCTTGAACAAGTGTTTTACTCAGAAGAAATCTATAAGGAAGGGAGGAAAGCAAGAATAATGCAGTAATAATGCAGCAATAATGTGGTTTCAGTTGAAAACTCACATTAACTTGGCCTACGGGGAGCTCAGAAGTTGAACAGTGTCACAAAGATATCCAGCCTTGAAGAAAAGGGGACGAGCTTTTGTATCCCAATGTCATTGGCTGTGAAGTGTCCCAACAGCATTTCTGGTTGAGGAACTCATGTTGGCTGAAGGAAGTTCTTCAGAGAAACACTCTTCTATGAGCTGCCCTCATAGGCACTGGGCATGGTTCCATTGACTGGTGAAGAAAATCAGGACAAGGCACCAAAAGCATTTATTACAAGCTATCCTTTGCACTGTTCAGAATCACTTTCTCTTCCCTTTAAGATCATGGAATTTGGGCATGCTTTCTGTAGCATTCTGGTTAGTCATAATTTCTTGGTATACTTACAATGCATGTATCAATAAGTGTTAATCAGGCAAACTGTAGCTCTTATTGCTGCAGTTTGTCATGACACTACAGCTGGTTTTAGTCATCTCCCTCACTATTACCCATTCTAGATATACTTTCCAGCTCATCTAGCACTTCAGCTGGTAGAGGTGGTTTACCTGGTGGTAGGAGGGTCATTTCCTCTACCCCTTCCAATAGTTCCATTCCCTTATTAGACTGTGGATGCTGTACTTTGACATGCAGAATCTGAAGTATAAAATGGGAGGGCCAACTCATATTCTAGTGGATTGCATGGTACCAAACCTGCCCCCATCTGTAGCTGCCATTCTCCATGCTCATGACAATCAGAGTTGATTATAATATAATTGATTATAGTTGATTATATAGTTGATTATAATATAATATAATAATATAATGTTGGTATAATAAATCCTTTCTTTGGCCAAAGTCTACAGATGTCAAAGCCATAGTAGCTTTAAGTTGAGTAATACTCTTACTGTGTTCTCTAGTGGAAGCAACTACTCTGGAGGACCAAAATCTCCAGGCTCACAGACTGTAAAGATGCAGGCATGAGAAGCGCTTATCAATGGGCGTGATGGTAAGAAGTGCTAGGCAAACTTCTTCCAACTGGTTACTGGGCCAACATATGCTACCGAGAGGGGAAGAGCACCCTATGGTGGACACATTGATTCCATCCTAATGTACCTGATAGGATGGCTCCTGAAGGATATATCATAGTAACATTTATGGTAGCTGGGTCATGGAAATACCATCCTGGTAAAGAGATTCTGCATGGGGCACTTACTGTTTGCTTTTGGACATTGTTCAAGATTTTATATTGTTTTAGTCTCAATGAACAGTTCATCCAATACTTAACAGTAACACTTCAAAACTAACTTAAGTTTATTACTCAGTTTTTCTGTTTATTCATTCAGTATTTCTTGAATATTCCTTCTAAGCTATACTCGGTAATGGGAATAAAAACGGACTCTGGACAAATATTTCATAGATAAAGAGACCATTAAAATGCTATTGATGGTAATAGCCATAGAGCAGCGTGAAATGACATTTAAACTTGCATCTGATGATTAGATAGATATAGATAGGACAGCAAAGAAATACCAAGTGGTAAACATTAATTCCTTTGGAGAAAATAACATTTAAATGGATGAAGCAGGAGTTATCCATATGTCCACATTTCTTAAAACTTATACTATTGGTACAGAATCCTTGAGAGATTTTCTTAGGAGGTAATCTTTCACAGACAAAAATGTTTGAGAAATTCAACATATTACTAGTTCACAACCCCTTACTACAATTCCAAAATCCAAACAGCCCAAAAAATGAAGTGATTTGTGTAATTTATCAGCTGTAAAACATACTTGACCAAGTAAGACTCTTTACAGTCCTGATTCCTTTCATGTGATGCTAATGGCCATAAATTTTGCTCAAAAAAGCAGCGTGTTTGATTGTTGAGAAGTGTTATGTAGTGGTTGGTATATGTACCTTATTACATTTCTATGCATTTTAAAAACTCTGAACCCCAAACACATCCAATCCCAGGGATTTTTGGAAAAGGACTGTGAACCTAAATAATCTAGTTTTAGAGAGCCACAATGTATGTTAAGAGGTTTTAGAAGTTCCTCAGTAAAAATATCAATATCTTTCACCTAGTAATTCCCATATAGATTTAATGTTTCAATATTCAGTCTCCTCTTTGTTTACAATACATCCACTAATATACCCAGAAAAATTATGATGTATATTCCAAGTAATGTGTAATAGGAAATACTAATCTATTCACTGTGCAGTTAGTTGTAATTTGAGGGAAGGGGAAACAAGTGTGTTAATTTTGGGATAAAATCCTAACTTCAATCAGGATAACAGACTGATGTATGCTTCTGGTTAGGAGATTTTTGATGTAATGAAAATAAGAAAGGATATGAATATGAAATAAGACATTCTAAGCAGCAAATATTAAAGAGGAAATGTGGGCCCCATTTTAGGTGAACGGTAGCATTTGGAACTTCATAAGATGTAGAGGGGAAGGAAAAGAGACAGTTGATTATACTTGTAGATTTTCTAAATTGAGAGAATAAATGACTGATGTTGCTATCAATTGGACCAGGGAGTAAGAAAGAATCCATCCATCGGTCCATAGAAAAAGATAAATAATGAAGTATAAATTCCACGTGTATTAAAGTATAGGTGCAAAGGAATCAGGATGTGCTTCATGAGAAGTATTTGGTCACAAATATGGAGCTGGAATCCATCTACAAATGGTATGAGAGAGTATAATGATTGAGAAATTGACCCCACAGAGAACATGCAAAATAATTGGACCGGTAACTGGTAAAACCGCGGCACTTATGAGTAGGAGGAAGTTGGGTGGGGGAGAGTTACTTAAGGAGAAAGAGGAATGCTCAGAAAAGAGATGAGAGAAGCAAAAGGAGCTTCATGTTTTTGCCTCTGGGTATTTCCCACTACATGGGTCAAGGGAGAAGAGGCCTGAAAATAGGTTATGGCCTTGGACAATTATCAAGTCACTGATGACCTGAGAAGGAGCTGTCCTTGTGGTATGGTCAACACAAAAATTAGGCCCAAATGAGCTGAGAAAAGTTTAATTTGGGTTGCCATAACAACTATCACAGAGTAGATGGCTGAAATAACAGAAATGATTTTTTTTCACAGATTCAGAGACAGGAATCTCCAAGATCAAGGTACAACAGGGCCCAGCTTATGATGAAGACTTGCTTACAAATGGCTGCCTTCTTTCTGCAACCTCATATGATCTTTCTTCTGAGCACATAAAGAGAGAAGGGGAGAGAGGAGCAGAGAAGGAGAGACACTCTCTCTCTTTCTAAAGTAGTTCCCATACTATTAAATTGGGACCACCCTTATGTCCTCACTTAATCTTACTTAGCCCCTAAAAGCCCTATCTGTGTAGTCATATTGGGGTTTAGGAATTGGAGGAGTGCATACTTCTGTCACAGTAATGAGTGAGGAAGTTCTTGACTACACTACTAGTGATAATAAAAGGAAGAAAAAAGGAAAGGATTTTCTGTGGTGTGTATTTTCTCTTTTCTTTTCTTTTCATCTCTTTTCTTTCTGGTAGTATTAGAGGTTGAACCCAGGGTCTCACACTGAGCTAGCTACATGCCTGACTCTTTGTTTTTATTTTTATTTGATACAGGTCCTTGCTAATTTGCTGTTGCCTAGCTTGGGCTCAGACTTGCAATTCTCCTGACTTAGCCTCTCAGAGTGCTGGGAACACAAGCATGCACCACCATACCAAGCTTAGTGTGACTATTTTACATTTTATTTTGTAAGGTTATGGAGATTTTGTTATTCTTGTAAGATGAGGAAAGACAGTAGTAGGCTGAGGAAAGACAGTAGGGAAAGGGAGAAGTAGAAGACACAGAAGGTAATTGATGGGAACAATTATAGAGGTAGGGAGCTTGGATATAGGATGCAGGGTTGAGGTGAGAGCTCCTGTAGACATGGAAAAATTTGCTTTGGAAGGAAGAATGGTGACAATATCCGAAATGAAGGAAGCAGCTCATTGTGATGTTCTGGTTTGGTTTGGAAGCAAAGGAGACAGAAAGAGTTCACTTAACTCCAGTAGTATCAGTTTCCCTGAAATTGATCTGCAATGAGACCTGAAATTGAATTGAACAGACTATTGTTTTTTGCTTCCGTGTATTGAAGTTGTGTCCCCTGTTCCCTGGGTATGAAGAGGGCATGGCCCCAGTGTGCAGCAGCCATCCTGCGCTTGATATACTTGGCTCAAAAATGTACATAGACTTCTCATGAAAGAGAAGAATTATTGTTCTCAGGAAACAGACACAGAATTATCCAAGATGAAAAAGTTACTCTTGTTGCCACTACTTTTGAGGTGAGAAATTATGAAATAAAATTTAATGGCCTCAAATCAACAACGATCCTAAACTTGTATCTCAACAGTTAGTCAGATCTGAATGGACGATGTGCTCCATCCTGATCCCCAAGAAATGTTAAGGTGGGCTGATGACCAGTCCGTCTGCAGGAGTAAGCTTTAACAAAACTCTTGCTATATAAGGATGGAAAAGTGCCTGAGCAACTGCTTGGGAATGAATGCCAAGTGGGAACTGTACTCAGAAAGAAAGGAAGAAGAGTGAAAGGCATTGAAAGAATATTTTAGGGCAATGCCCACGGCCAAGTTTCCCTATATAGCTGGGAAACAAAGACCCATTAATTTTTTCAGTATTTCTTTCTACCAACACTCATTGTGTACCCAGGCACTGTGCTGGGCACTGAAATACAATGGCAACACAGGGTTACTCACCCTGGTTTCACAGGCTTGCAGCAGGCAAAGGCTGCTGTTAAATAGATAATCACAACAAAGTGAGCTGTTGTGATAAGGATGCCTGGGTATTGTGAAAGCACAGAACACAGAGATTTAAATAGGATGTGGCATTTAGAATCTGCAAGATAAACAGTAGTTAATTAGATGAAGGAAAGGGGAAACATTCCCAAAATACAGAAAAGCAAGAAGAACAAATAGAGGCCCAGAAGTGCATGTGAGAACAGAAAGAATTCCATACATATGAGGAAGATAAAACAAAACAAGACAAAACAACAAAACAAAACAAGTAACTCAAAAGACAGCTGAGCTTAATAAAGCGAGAAACCAAGTAAAGCTCAGGCAAGCAAAATTGGCAAGAGCCTGGTCCAGGAGCACTTTGCAACTCAGTTTGAGGTATTTGAACCACATGGCACAGATGTGACAGAGTCAGATTTGCAGGACAGTCATTTACCCTCAGCAGCAGGTTGGATTAGAATAGAGAAGCCAGTCCTAGAGGGTGGCAATGGAGAGCAGGTAGATGTAGACTGTGACTCAGGACAGGATAGGTCAAGCAAGCCTTTCCTGTGTGAGCTGATTGAGGCTAAGCACCAACCCACTGACTCTTCATTTGGACCTGTGCCTCTTCTCCCAGGGCCTCCCGGGTCCGTGGATGGTACTGGGAGGGGGTGTCCACGGGCCACCAATGACATCTGAATGGCTCCCTGCTCTCAGTGTCTACCTTTACCCTTTGCATCATGTCATTTGGGTGGATGACTATTAGTGTGGTTTGGATTTTCTCCTGTGAATGTTCAGCTCTCTTTTGTACTGTTTTGTACATTCTGAGGAATGTAGTTTGGTTTGTGGAGATTGACTATAGAGCAGAGGCCAGGAAACAACGAAGCTTAACCTACCCACCACAGTAGAACTGAGCAGAGCCATCAATAACCCATCCAGCCAACAGGAATGAACACAAAAAGGAGGAACTGCATGCCTAGAGGCCAGGCTCTGAGCTGGAGTCTTGGTGAAGCAAAGATGACAGATGCTACTGCTTTCTGCCAAAGGTCCATTCCAGACCCATTAGTGCATTGTGTAAGGATGAATGTGCAAGAATAAGGATGAAAACAATGTGAGTCTGTTGGGCTTGGCCTGTGACTCAGGCAACAAGGGCCACTCTAAGGTTGAGGCCCTGCTGTGCGCTCACAGGTATGGTAAGGGTAGGCTGGTCTGGCTGTACCTCACTCCCTATCTGTTCCTCTACAAAAGGCCTGATGGCAAGGAACATGAAGCCATTCTGTATCTGTCAGAGGAGAAGCACAAAGAAGAGCAGGGCCTCCACCATAGTGACAGAGGCTCTGCCAAGTGTAGCCCAGGAGTGGGGTGAAGAGCTAATGCTATTACTCACATAAGCCATAAGCGTGGAAAAGGCAAATCCATCTAAATCTGCAAGTGTTTACGGATACTGAGCACATCAGGTTGCCATGAAAAAGATGGATATTAAAAGCAACTTTGTTTTTGGCCACTTTGAAATGTTCTATTGAATATCACCAAGGCGGGTTTGATGGTGGGCAGGCAAGGTGGCTTTAACATGCAGGCTCTGCCCATAAAGCCAGGGTCTGGGAGTTGTTACAGGCAGAGTGGAATGCTTTCATCTTAAATAACTGTTTATTAACACACGGTTAGCACTCTGTAGTCCACTTGCACAGGCTTTCTGGTCACAAATAGAGGGCAGATGGCATGGCACTGCTGAAATGGACTCAGCAGGCTTCACCTAGGTCAGTGTTACTGTTAATGAGCTCCAGGTTGGGGAACAGAAAATTTGCTGCACTTCTAGGGCATCCACAGGGGAGTGTTAGGAAGTAGATCTGGGATCCCTGCCCAGCAACCTGTTAAGGGGCTGGGGTCTTGATCCACATGGGCTCTGTCTCTGAAAGAATTGATATTCCAGATCTGTCTTGCCACGGGCATCCAGAAGCACCTGTCTCCTGGAGCTGGGCCAGGGAATGTGGGCTTTGCTTCTGGAGACAACCCTCCCAGACACCTATCCACAGCGGCAGGATGGGGTCTGAGGGGATTCCCCAAGAGCTAGGCCTACCATGAAGGAGCCTGTGAGCCATAAGATGCCGGGATGCCTGGCTCACCGGCCTGGGGAACATTCCTCAGTCAGGCTTAGCTAGGCTCTTTCTCTCCCTGTTCTATCAGGTCTGCTCTGGACTAAGAGATACTGGAGAGAGGACAATCTGTTTGCTGATAGGAAAGCAAGGACATTGGGGTCACCAGGAATTACGCAGGAGTGTGATAATATGACCTGGTAAGAAGGCTGAAAGAGGAACAGATAATGGCTAGAGTGAGCTCAGTGCAATGCCAGCAACTCAAGGCAATGTCAGAACACAGGGTCCCACAGACACCCACTCTAACCTAGAGAGGAGGCCAGTTAGGAGACAGGAGTTTCTACAGAGGGCATGAGCTAGAAAGAATGCTGATAATGAGCCTATTGCCCAAAGGTCATTTAGTCTAGGCCTCAAATTTAGACTTTTAATTTTATCTCAAAATAAGCTTATTTATTTAGTCACTGAGGTACAGTGAGAAAATGCGTCAGTATTTTCATAATGGGCTATCTTATATAATAAATTCTATTTCTTCAAATTACTAACTTGCTAAAGGTAAACAGGTGAAATGTGACACATGATTTATGACACTGTGGGTATATCTTCATGTTTTAATATCCTAGAATCCTAACAAAATGGAAGTAGCTGAATTCTTTCCTGAATGGTGAGAGATTCTGAGTATCCCCCCTTTCCCCCACCAAACATTCTAGACTTTTATCATTGTTTGAAAAATCAAGGTGCAATCTATGGATAACTCACAATTAAGGAACCCCTGATGTAGAATCTGAAAACACTGAGTTGTAACCAAATTAGCATCAATTTGACCATGTCCCTGAGCAGCACAGTGAGGAGATCACTGGAAACCAAGCAAGACACATCACCTTTGGCTCTGGATTTGGCCAAATGTCTAGATGACTTCATTATGGTTCTTTGAGCCTCATGAATGAGATATTACAGCAGAAGATTAAATTAACCTAGAAAACACATACCAAAGGATCTCTCACATAAATATGAGCTTCTCCTTTTTTCCCATTTCTGGAACTCATCTATCTGTTAAAATAAGTTCTTCTCAAACGTCCATAGCATTCTGTTTTCATTGATAACAGAGTATATCTATTTAATCAATACTGGAAAGACCAAAGGGGAATCTAAGTATTGCCTTGATGGCAGTGATTTTTTTTTTTTAATTTTGGGGTTTATTGCTCTATGCCACAGTTAACGTGACCTATTCTCTATCCCCTAAAGACAGATCTTATCTAATCTATGGATTATAGCCATGGCCCATGGCACAAATGTAGAAACACCCTCTCATAAATGTGCAATGACCAGGGAGGCCCAGTGAGATGCCTAACAGAAATTAGGTCCTTGTCATGACTTCCTCCCACCTGACTTTCTCCAGCAAAACCGCAAGCAACCCCTCAAGATCCAAACCAAAGTCTCCTTCTGTCACTTGGCCTTTGGTGATCGCCCTGCTCAGACGTGAACATCCTCTCTTTCACTGGTGAGCATTGCACAGGAATCACTGGATGACAGCCACTGCACACACATGTGTTCTTTTTGGTGTAGGTAGGTACCTTGCGGAAGGGAACACAACAGTCTGATTTCTGTGATTATACCTTCCTTGCTTCCCTCCTACACTAGACTGCTCTTCCCTTACTTCCCCTTGAGTGTGTCCCTCAAGCGTTCATGAATCAGAAGCCTGGTCTTTAGGGTGGTGGTGTTGGAAGGTTACGTGGGGCCTTTAAGGGATGGCATCTTGTGGCCCAAGTCACTGAGGGTGCTGCCTTCAGAAGGAAGCAATACGGTCCTCACATTGGTTTGTTCTTGCAAGAGGGTTGTTATAAAAGAGCAATCTTGGTCCTTCCCAGGTGTGGCTTGCTGTCTTGCCACCTGCTCTCTGCATTTCCCTTGCCCTCCTGGTATGATGCCGATAGGGGGCGGGGTGACTTGAAAGAGACAGCATCATACTGTTGAACCTTCAGAACTAAGAACTAAATTAACCCTCATAAAGTTCTTGGCTTTAGATATTACATTATAGTAACATAAAATAAACTTCCACATCTTTCAAGCATTAGGTGTCAGAGGAGTAGAGAAATGTAACATAAGACACAGATGAGAGCCACATATGTAATTTTAAATACACAGGAGTTCACAGCTCTACCTGGATAGATGTTAAAGGTGATGCAATAAACTTTCCTACAATAATAAACAAGTAGTCTACTGACGGCAGGTAAAAGAGAAAGAACATTTTATGGATTCAACACTAAAGAATCCAGATTATATACCACACATATATTTTTGGAATACAAGTTGTTAAAGAAAAGCATAAGTGTGTAAATGGTTAGAATAAATGAGACATTTCAAGTATGGAAGATAGATGCGTTCAGGAGAGACAACCAAGATTGCAACAGAGGGATGTATATATAATTTACTGATATAAAAGATACTCACTGAATAAAGCCAACATTTTCTACTCACGTGTTTATAAAAAGGGTAGAAGCCAGAAATGGACATACGGTGTCCCTGGGGAGGAAAGAAGACAGATGCGGAATAAGTTATGCTCTTGCCACAACGGGTGATCAAGAAATTTATGATTTTTGAATTAATAACTAAGACAACTCCAAGGCCAAAGAGAAAACTGTCATTGTATTCGGAAGACAGTGGCAAAAGAAAAAAGGATATCAACACTTCTGAGAAAACGTCGAAGTTTAACACCTGGAAAAAGCATCATTGCCGATGCTGCCTTTGACTCAGCTGCCTTTGTAGAAAGCGTCCCTTTGGGCTTGCAGAGTCTTGGAACCCTTCCCCTCTTTCTCCAGTCAGGAGACCAGAGGCAACTCGTAAAGGACTTGAAGATCAGCCAAACTGTATTTGACCACAAGGAAAGGAGCAAAGGATAGCTGAGATGGGGGCCGTGGCAGGGGGAGCCTGTCTTGGGGTTTAGGAAACACAGAAAAGACGAACAAGAAAGAAGGGGCTGCGGGAGAAGAGGGAGCAGGAGGACACGGTGAGAACACAACTGACAGTGAAAGTAGAACACTCTTGGTATTTGAGGTTCCTGGGTGTGAAGAGCTCAAAATAGAGCCAAACAAACATGCTCAAGTCAGAAGTTATTTTTATGAAAAACAATATATAGCCTGAATCAATTGATTAACCAAAATATATGCTGTCACCATTGTAGGTGACATTTTGTAGTTTTAAAAATACCATAGCTAAGGCTGCTTGAGAGGTCTCAAATCCTGAGCAGAGTGTTGAGGGGTTCACTCATCTCTGTTTGAAGTAGCACCATGGGCACGGAGTTTGGTTTATCCCCATCTTCCAGATGCAAAATAACTTCTGCTCTTTCCAGCAGAAACTATTAAGAATTACAAGGAAAAATTCTTGAATCTTCCCTCTTTGGGCCACTTGCTAAGTTACTGGATATTCAATCAAAAACCCAGACATGGGAAGTAACTGGAAGTCCTTGGATACATTACAGGGTCACACCCAGCATGGTTACACACAGGCAAGGGAGACAGTACACCCAATTGAGTCCTTTTGGGTAGAAGAAGCACCAATTTTCAGTAAAGGGAGGGAAATGGAATGCTTACATTTACCTTTCCTTTGCTTCCCTTTGAATTGCTAGCTGCACTGAAAGACCAGTAGTGAGTGAGAATTTCCTACCTTCTGCAATCATTCCCCATTCTGCTAATCATTAGAATCACCCAAGGAACTTTCAAGGCTCAGATGCCCAGGCCCTCTTCTAGAACCTCAAAGGATGGAGTCAAGTGAGCCAGGGCAAGGACTGTAGAGCCTGAAGAGCTCCCTGATGTGATTCTCACACTCAGCCATGTTCAAGAACAGAAACAGTCCTGGGGGGTGAACTGAGAGTAATGTTGATGTCATCAATGTTTTTAAAGATTTCTATAATTTAGCATGAATAATAGTTAGCAAAGAGGAAAGTAACAACTGACATTTCTCAGCTGCTTGGTTTGCTTGAGGCACTGAGGCAAGTGGTTTAGGTAAATTACCTCATTTAATCATGATGATAAATTCATCACGTACTATGATTATTATCCTTCTTTTTACCAAAGACAAAACTAGGGCTTAGAGAAGCACAGTAATTTGGCCAAGGTTAATAATTAATTTTATCCAAAATATCCAAAGCAATATAAATAAAACCTGAAAGGGGTCAAATTAAAGTATCTATGAAATTGAGACTGATTCTTCCACTGGTGTCTTGATTTTTGAGGTACAGTCCTGAGCTTATTATTTAATCTCATCTAATTTGGAGTTCTCCATTTGCAAAGTGAATGCAGACCAGCCTCATTCTGAGGGACAGGCCTGACTACCTGGGATATTCAGAGGTGGGGAGGATGTGCTTTCTGCGTTTTGGAAGTCATGGATGCAAAATCCTGGTGTGACTCAATCTAAATCAATCTAGTCAATTCAATCTAAAAACAAACTGGTTAAATTAAAGCAAAAGAAGTAAACATTGACCCAATGTGGAGAATCTGATAGATAGTTACATTTTGGAAATGTTCTGAAACAGTAGCATAACCGGTTGCTACTAATCTAAGTACAGGGTTATCCTGTTAGATTCAAGTGGGTTCTAGAGATTTGGAAGCAAACATTTCCTAGCTGAGAAAACTCCTTGGCAAGAGTTATCTTGGAAATGAGAAGGATTTCCAGTGTGATGCCAAATATGCAAAGCTGTAGATAAATCATGCCTCAGTACTACCTAGACTTTATTTATAAAGCCTAAATAGGTGGTATTTGCTGAGGGCCCGATTTCCAAGCACTGACAAATACAGCAGTGACCATCAATTCCAACACGCGCTAGTCCACATGAACCGCAATGGCCAGCACCATCCTCCAAGGTCAGATTTGAACTACTTGAGCCCAGTCACTGAATGCTCACAATAGAACACATCAGAGAGCAGAACGGGGCTAAAATGCATAGGAAGCTTCATAGGAAGGGCTGAATCCTTTAGGAGGGTAAAACTGTCCAAATAAAAGCTAAAATCATAAATGATGACACTTCGGCAAGATATATCAGAAGGTTTTCTGTAGTCCCTAACAATCTGTGAATACTGACTGATTTCATAAAGTTTGAGCATTTCTTAGAAGGGACAATCCCAACCATGAATACTCTAACTATGGTAAGACCGTACTTTCTATGTAAATTAAATGTCTTCATTTATTCCTAAATTACCAATAGAAATATGTTGAGGATAGTATAATTTTTATAGTTATGTTGGATATGGTATAACTTTTATAGTATAGAACTTTTATAGTATAGAAATATGAGTTTTGGAATTAAGTAGTCTTTTTTATCTAGGATTTTCCCTCTGAAGATGTATACATTTTTAGTAATTCATTTCTCTAATCAACAATCATTTTATTTATGAAAATGGACATAATTGTAGACCATCTGGAGTGTTCTGGTGGGAAAATAACTAAGATCAGGCCTCACATTGTAGGCAGATAGTAGGTGCCCCATTAACATCAGTTACCTTCTGGGATTTCTTGAAATGTTTCATCTTGCTTTTAACAACACTGGTGTCTACCAGAGAGTCTAGAATTGCATGTGTTGCTGTCGCTTCAAGGTTATTGAAAATAAATAGTAAGGGAACCAAATGAGGTCACAAAATTTAGCTGGGTCAGAACAAAAATATTCTCTCAAAAAAGCTTCCATCTCCGTTTTTGACACCTCTCAAATTACTCCCAAGATTTGGTTTGCCTTAAAATACAAAGCTTGAGAATATTTTTTAACATTTAATATCTGCTCAATGTTGAGCCACTTTTAAGTTTTTTCTAGGATAAATGTATTTTTTCAAGTGTTTTTAAATGTGTGATATAGCAGGCGGTGAAACCACTGAGCTAAATCCCCAGGAAAGAGGAACACTGCTCCACTGCTGGTGGGAGTATAGACTGGTGCAACCACTGTGGAAATCAGTATGGAGATACCTCAAAGAACTAGGACTGGAAGTCCCATTTGACTCTGCTATTCCACTGCTGGGGATCTTCCCCAAAGAATTAAAAGAATCATACCACAGTGATATATGTGCGCCCATGTTCATAGCAGCACAGTTTGTGATAGCTAAAACTTGGAAACAGCCCAAATGCCCATCAACTGGAGACTGGATAAAGAAAATGTGTTTTTTTAATAAAACGGAGTACTACTCAGCCATAAAAAGTGAGAAATTAGAGACATTTATAGCTAAGTGGATGCACATTGAGGCGATACTCTTAAGTGAAATAAATAGGACACACATGTGTAAATACTGAAGAGTTTCTCTGGTGTGAGAAACTGAAAGTGTAAATAAGGACTAAATGTATAATTGATAATATGAAATAGGAAGAAAAGGAGTAAAGGGGAAGGAAGTGGGAAGGCTAGGGGAAAGGATAGAAGGGAATAGGATTAATATGAGAAAATGGAAAAATAGGAACAAAAGCTTTGTAAATAGGGAGGAATGGAGGGGTTGAAGGGAGGGCTGGGCAAGGGTGAAAAATAAGAACCAAGAGAGACTATGTAAAGGTGCAAATTTCCAATGATGAATGTCATTATATTGTATACCTAAAATATACCAATGGTTAGAATGAATAATCCATAATGCAAAATAGGAAGAAAAGGTCCAAAGGGTAGAGGTAATGGAGGGGCAGGGGAAAGGAAAGAAGGGAAAGGAAAAATGCTAAGAAATGGGAAAAATGGAAATAAAGTCTTTGTAAATAGGGAAGGGTGGAGGGGGTGAAGGGAGGGCTAGGAATGGGGAAAAAATAAGAACCAAGATGCATCATGTAAAGGTACAATTCCCAATGAGAAATGTAATTGTGTTGTATACCTACAATGTATCAATAAAACAATTTAATAAAAAAAAATTTTAAAAAACGTGTGATACATTTTGCTTACTCACAACAACTTTTAACATATGTTATTCAGCTTTGCTTTCACAATCCACCTTCTGAAAAAGAAAAGAACAAAAGTGATCTTAGGACTAAAACAAGACAGGGAAAACTTCCACTCTGGGAAAATAGCGTTCGATTTAACATAAATTAGATGCTTGCCAGTAACTCAACTGTACCTGTCAAATAAGAGATTAAAATATGAAATAGAACATTAACAAAACTCAGTTTTGCTGGTGACTGAGCGTAGGGTTTAACCATGTTATATCCAAAGACAAAGCAAGTTTGAAGGCAGATCTGTTTTAGTTGGAAAAGTAAGTATTTACACAACAAAAAGATCAACCACTGGGATTTTTCACTCTTTCCCCTCCTGAGGAACCTTAGGAAATAAGGGAAAAAAATGTAATTTATGTCTCTCTACAGAAGAATATTAGAGTGCTTTTATTTATCAACACTCTTTAAAAGTTATGGCGCTCAAAACAAGTACAAGAATAAAACAATCACAACACAAGGTGATAAGAGGCTCTGTAATTGTAGCTGTGTGCAGTGGGATTTGCTAGCCAGGACACCTAACCCAGAGCAGAGGGAGAACTTGAACCTTCCCAGTCATTTCCAAACATGCATTTTATTGCTTATTTCCTGTTGGACATACACATCACAGACTCTGAAGTGCCTAGGAATCCTCTTGGGATCCTGTTAATATGCAAAATCTGATTCTTCTGTCTGTCATGGCAGGAATCTGAAAGTTTGCATTTCTCTTTAGCCTCCAAGAGATGCTGATGTCATGGTTTCCTAGATCATGCTATGAATATCAATGGTTTAAACGTCACTACTGGCTGATTTTGTTATTCTAGCCTCTTCTAGAATATGTCCCTAAACTTTAAAAGAGCAAATAAAATTTTCTCAAATACAAGCAGGCAAGTGTTTGTAAGTAAGCCTTAATATTAACATGGGAGGGGGAAGAGCTATTTGTTTATTTTTTTGTTTGTATCTACAAATATATGACTGTCAAATATAGGAGGAATGTGTGTCAAATGAATCAGGTTCTTTTTTTTTTTTTTACCAGGATTTTAAAATCCTTTGAGATTTTACTTCAAGCTAGATGTACTGTGACTGGCACTATTTTCTTAGCAAGTTTCCTTCTCTGAGTCAGGATGATAAACCTGACTTGATTAAAAAAACAAAACAAAACAAAAATGTTGCCTTTAAGAAAACATTGGGATTTACCAATATGAAGGAGGTACACATGTAGAAACAATGTTTTTGAAAATCAATCTGGTAGTATGCATAACGTGCCATACTTACTTACTTTAAGCCACAGTAATGTGTACTGGAGAAATCCCAACATACAGGGGAAAGCCTTTCCTCCTGCAGAGTAGACTAAGTTATCTGTAAATTAAATCTTAGCATCACAGTTTGTTACACTTCCTTTCCTAAAGATTGGTGCCCAAAAGTGTTGTAAGAGGATCAATAAAAAAAATACCTGGTCCATAGCTAGGAGAGCTTATGTAGTAGCTGCAGGAGCTTCTGATTCTGCTGATTTTTCACCGCTATTTAACTGTATGAGGAAACTTAGGAATTCACTTATAAAGTGAATTCACTTATATTTGCTTATGTAGAACCCTCCAACTTTATGCTAACATTAGTATTTGGTTTTGGGCATGTAGGAGGCCACTGGTCGTAGGGGAAGTAAATGCAGTAGAATGAGCAAAACAGGCATTTCAGGTCCTTAAATAAAGGGACCAAGTAAGTTACAATGAAAAGGGAAAGGTTTTCCTTTGACTAGGGAATGGGATCAGGATGAAGGATATCGTATGCAGTGGTATAGCTCTGAGCTTACAGAAAAATAGGAAACAAAAGCAGAATTTTCATAAAGGAATAAATGGAAGACCCCAGCTCACAGAGCACAGGGATGTTTTCAGTTTGCCATGGGTTTCCAAGGGCAAGGAGTCTCCACCAAGATCGACGTGAGTAAATAAGTATCGTGTTCATTCAGACAATAAAGATGTTCAAAAGGGCACAATAGGTTATTGAATACAAGGATGACCCTTTCAAAAAGAACAGACTCTTGTCTTAACTTGTAGACATAGTAGATATGATTTTAAAATAATGTTAAATAAAATTTTTAAAAAATTTATTGCACTAATGACACATGAGTGTCATTAATTTCCCTCAAAATACTCCCCTTCACTTCAAATACACCCCATCATTCTTGCAATTTTCTAAAGCAATTCTGGAAGTCCTCTCTGGAGAATGTCTTTACAAGATGTGATCAAATATGTGGTGAATGCTGCTGCCAAATGGCATCCAACAGAAAGGCAGGCTTATGAAAATATCAGGGTATGTCCTCATCCACTTTATTCACCAGATCTGGCATGGTGCAACTACTGGTTCTCCCCTAAAGTCAAAATGAAGATGAAAGGTAAGCATTTTGAATAGATTTAGAGCATTGATTCAGCTATAACAGTGCAGCTATAGAGGAAGAAGGAAGTAAGGGGAGAGGAAGGATATAAAAGTGAATTAAAATGCATTATGTACATGAACCAACTCCCCATGATGAAATGTAATTATTATATACTGCAAATA
Organism: Heterocephalus glaber; assembly: GCF_053883595.1. NCBI lineage: Eukaryota > Metazoa > Chordata > Mammalia > Rodentia > Bathyergidae > Heterocephalus > Heterocephalus glaber. The sequence continues at coordinate 27,403,592 of NW_028258381.1, forward strand.
TGTGCTAATAAAAGAAGAAAGAAAAAAAGACACACACAAAAGAGGACTTTCTAGAACTGCTACTGGAAGCGGCAAGAATGATGCAATAAATGTGTTTGAAATGAGGGGTACTATTTTGAGGGCGATTAATGGCAATGTATCCTACTGTAATAAATTTTTTAAAATTCAAATATTCACTGTATTTTTAATCACATCTCATAGAAATAGGAGATAACCTTTCAAAGAGAAAAACTTCAGGATGGGACATCCCAGAGAAATCCCTCATTTTCTTTGCATGGTCCACTGTCTGAATATTCATCTCCATACTGTTCGAAGATTATCCTTGGTAGAAGAGAGGATAATTCAACTCTCAAGCAGTGATTATGATACACACTGCCTCCACTAGAGCAGGCAGAGCTAAATGTCCACTGGCCTCCATTTCATAACACTGTCTCTACTGGGCATACTGAGAACCACTGTCAGAAGGATTTCAGGAAGTGAAGAGCTAGAGCAGAAAGTGGTTAGAGAGTATTCCCGGAAAACTTGTTAGACCCAGGGAACTTTGGAATGACTCTATTTTTCTCCACCACAAAGACCAAGTTATGAATGCTTCATTCAGCTCCTTCTTGAATGATCTCTCCAGTATTGTCCTATGGGCTCTCATTAGTTGGCCAACAGAAAAAATATGTCATTTATGATACTTTCAGCTCACTTTTATGGTTAGAATGTTGCCATAAAAGTTTATCATTTTTTTTGTTCCTGAAAAATTAAATAAGATGTTCCTTGAAAAAAAACAGGATTTTTTTCACCATTTTAAAAATTGTCTTTTGATAATTTTATCTCATCAAATTTCACTAAAAAGATTTCAATATATATATTTTTTAATTTAGGGTTTGTAAACCTGAATTCAAAATGAAATTCACATTCAAAACTCAGCACATCCTGGATTTTCACCACTACAGAGCAAAACTTAAAATTCAGATTTATTTTCTTTTTTACAAGACATGTTCTTAAGAAACAGAAAATTTACTCAATTATGTCCATAGCTCTGCCCTTCTAATTTCTAAATTTAGCTTCCGGTTTTAGAAGAATTTGCATACTCTTGAATAAACTGAAAGGGGAAAGTGTTTTAGTAAAACTACTTATATGCAGATCCCCTCCTAAAGTGCCCTGTGAATAGCTTTTATTAAGCAAGATTAAAATTGCTCATTATCCCAAAATAACTTCAGTGCATGTGATGTTATAAAAAAAGCATACACCGTAATCAGTTTGACATTTTTGGAATTTCGAAAGGTAATTAGGCTCCCCTTCTTGAAAAAAAATCTGCTATTGTGAGCATTTCCAGTGAAGTATAGTCTCCCTTTTCATAGATCTTTAGCCTGCATTAGCTTATCTCTGAAATGATGGATCCTAGTACATGATCAAATACAGGACAATTTGTCTTTAAAGGGCAGATAGATGACACAAACCAGGAAGATGTTTGAGGACTGGCAAAGGGGGTAGGGGGGACTTTGTTATAGGTGTGATTCAGTGGTCTTTCTCAACACGGTGTGGTTAAGTGCTGGGCTTTGGAGGCTGCATGCATAAAGTCAATGTAGTTCGTGTATTAGGATATGATCTCAGGAAAGGTACCTTGCTTCTCATCTGTTTTTCCTCTGTTCAAGAAAGACAACTAAAGAAACCATATGTCCCAATTTGCCCTTGAGAATCTCTATTTATAATTGTTGTCGGGTCTAATTATTAATAGTGAGTCCTTCCAACTATCAAAAATATCTCAGTTTGCATGATAAATTATAAGCTCACTCTAATGCAAACCCTAGTACAGTTCTTAGGAAGATTCTTGGCACATAATTAACATTTCACAAAATGTATGTATCTATTGTGCCAGCCTCTCTAACTTACAATGAGAACTAAATATATCCCATTTAAAGAGTTTGGTATGTGGCACATGTGAGATACATAGTAAGCGCTCAACAAATAGGTTACTATTGGGTTAACTTTGGGTTATTTTGCCCATCCTGAAAATAACTTTGTGTATGGAGCTCAGATATATCTAGAAAGTTGGAAGTAGTCAAAAAGGCTTTAGAGATGGAATAATAGGTGAATTTCTTAATGATCTCTCCAAAAAATCCTCATCTGATCCCTGCCAGGTGGGTAGGTTTCTTTTGCAAGGGAAAGTTAGTATTTATACCCTGAACCAACTTGCAATCCTCCTGCTTCAGGACCCCAGAGCTCAGGGATTACTTTAGCACAGATGAGAAGTGCGCAGACTCAGTTTGAGTCACAAAACCAGTCAGAGGAGGAAAAAAGGGAAAGGCTCTTTGTTTGGATCTTAACCTAGATGTTCTTCTCATTATATATCATTATGAGAGATGATTTTATGTATACTTAAGTAAAATGAGAGAAAAATTGAAATTTAAACATATGGGACATAGGCTTCTAATTTCCAGTCCAACTTACAAAGAAGCTTTATGCTTTTGTGAATTTGACATCTAAGAGTTTATCTGGGTTTTCAGTGAATATCACAGAAAAATCCCCTCCTGCTCCTGGCAGATGGAAGATACAAAGGGCCACTGAGATATGTCAGAGGATTCTGCTCTTCTTAACAGGATCTGGCCTTGAGAGAACCTATTTTACCAGAGCTTGAATGAAGAGGGTTTTATCACACCTGGGGGAAGGGATATCCCCAAATCCAGCCCAATACAGCCACCTTGGCCACCTGAGGTGATGAGGGGATGCTGAGAAACACGTGTGAAGTTCATAATTAGAGGCAAAGAGAGACTGAGATGTCATCACAGGCTGTAGAACATTTTGCTGCCCTACACCTAAGCTCCACATCACTAAAGGCTTTCTGACCACAGTTCCTTTTGCTGAATACAACATGTATGTCTATCACAGGAAAAAAATAGAAGAAATAATAAAATTAGTCAAAAGCCACAGTTTGAAGAGATACAGCAAGTATTAGGGTTAGGCTCAGATATGGCAGGAATATTGAAATGGTCAGATCAGGCATTTAGAAGGACTAAGATTAATATACTAAGGTCAGTAATAAAGCATGCAAGAAGAGATGGACAATATAAACAAAGATATGGAAATTCTAAAGAAGAGCCAAAAAGAAATGCTAGTGACCAAAAAAGTGTACCAGAAATGAAGACTATCTTTGGTGGACTTATTATTAGACTGAATGTGGCTGAGGAAAGAAGCTCTGAGATTAAAGATACAACAATAGAAACTTCCAAAATTGAATAAGGAAAAGAAAAAAAGACTGAAAAAAGGGAAATTTTTGTGTAACAGAAATGAAAAGTGCTTTTTATGTTCTCATTAGTAGACCAGACACAGCTGACAAAAGAATCTCTGTGACTAAGGAAATGCCAATAAAAAAATATCAAACAGAAAAAAAAGAGAAAAATGACTGAAAAAAATGGAATAGAATGTCCAAGAACTGACGGAAAACCTCAAAATATATCACTTTGTGTCATGGGCATACCAGAATGTAAAGAAAAAAAAAGGAAACCAAAATATTTGAAGCAATAATTACTGAGCATTTCCCCCCAAATTTAATATCAGACACTAAACCACAAATCCAGAAAGCTCAGGAACATCAAAATACATGTAGGGGTATCATTGTCCCATTGAAAAAATTTTAAAAAATTAAAAATCTTGAAAGAACCTCAAGGGAGGAAAGTGCTACCTACAGACAAAGTTATAAGTTGAATCTAACTTCTCCTCAGAAATTGTGTAAACGAGAGAAAAGTAAAAAATATCTAAAACATTGAAAAAGAAAACAAACCAATGACCCCCAAAAACCATTAACCTAGATTTCCGTACCTTGTGAAATTATCCTTCAAATGGATTTAAAGACTTCTCAATTAACTAAAAATTGAGAAAAATTTTGCCATTAGACCTGGCTTGTGTGAAATGTTAAAAAGAGTGTTTTAGAGACACAGAGGGAAAATAGAGGTATAGGTCAGAAACCTGGATCTACATAAAGAAAGGGAAAACATCAGAGCAGGAATAAGTAAAATTAAATAATTTTATTTATCAGTAAATGACTTTACAGTTAATAGTTTGTTTAAAATAAAAATACCTATAAATGACTATATGTTATATATACATGTATTTTATATATGTATAAAATATATTGTTGAGTGAAACATGTATTTTATATATATATATATATAATATATTGTTGTGTGAAAAACAGCGATGATATAAGGATGGGAAAGGAGGAAAAAAGGCATTAGGAATTATTTTTTCTTATACTTGCTTGTATCACCATGTGCCTTCTTTCCAAATTGATCTATAAATTTAATATGATCCCAGTGAAATTCCCATCTAATTATTTTGAGACTATTAACCAAATGACTCTAAAGTTTATATAGAGAACTAAAAGGTCAATGTAGCTAATGTACAATGTAGGAGACAAAGTCAGAGGACTGACACTAACTAATTTCAGGACTTACTAAAAGCTGCAATAATGGAGACACTGCAGAACTAGTCAAAGGACAGATCAATGAAACAGAAAAAAGGGCCAAAAAATAGATTCATATAAATATAGTTACTGATCTTTGACAAAAAGTAAATGGAATACACTCCTATTTTTTTTTACAGGCTAAACCTTTCCCTCTTCTTTGTTATTCTGCCTTAGAGTTTAACTCCTTCCTTAATTTATGATGTAATCAGTTCAAATTTTCTTGTAATTCTAAGAATATATATATATATATATATATATATTTCACTTAAAATATCAACTACTTTCTGCTTTTTTTCAGCATGAATGGTATTTTTGGTCTATTAGCTCTTGGAAAATAATGAATTTTGACTTTAACAAGTCAAGATTGTTTTATTACTTCTTTTAAATGATAAACATTTATTTATAATTACCTTTTCTCAGCAAACTCATATTTAAATCTTTACGTGGATACTATCTAAAGGCTCTGTCAAGTCAACTTTTAAGTGGGTTTCATAGATATAGAAAGGTAAGGTACACATAAATACAATAGAGAAAAATAAGTACATTAGCTAAGAGAAGTTCTTTTCTTTAATTCTTCAAAATGAGTTCACATTCTGCTCATCTACCTTTTTATTGAAAATGATTTTTTTTAGAATTCTTTTATAAATAATGTCACATGTTAATTTCAAATTGAAATGAAATGGTAGTAAGTAAATATTACAATACTGAGTTTTGCTTTAGAAAGTTGACATGTAGGAAAAAAATCTATGATATTATACTAGGATTTTCCACATTTAAAAAATTATTCATACATTTTTAGGTATACAATATGACATTCATCATTTGTAATTCGTAGCTTTACATAATGTATCTTGGTTCTTATTTTCTCCCCATTCCCCTGCCCTCCCTTCAACCCCTCCACCCCTCCCTATTTCAACAAAAGATGCTGGAACAATGAACATCTACATACCCCCCCCCCAAAAAAATTCAGATACAGACCCTAAAACATTCACAAGTATTAACTCAATCCAGATAGGTTTAAATGTCAAATGTAAAACTAAATCCAGATCAAAGGTTTAAATGTCAAATGTAACATAGGAGAAAAATCTAGATGACCCTGGATTTGCAATGACTGTTTAGAATGCTACACCAAAGGTATGACCTGTGAAAAAAACAATTTATTGGGGCTGCCTTGGCAATTCCCCCAACGCCCAAGAGTAGAGCTGCCCCTAGTGCAGAGAATGTGAACATTTTGGGTCACCATACTACTCCCCCCAGTGCCTAGGAGCAGAGCTGCCCCCAGTGCAGAGGAGGTGAATGTTCAGGGCCATGGTACCACCTCACCCAGTGCCCAAGAGGTGAGTGAAGCGGGTGACAGCAGCACACATTCCTCCATCCCCTCACTCCCTTTGAAATGAGAAGATATGTAAACAAGTCATAAAACCAGACTTCCAAATGATCTAAAGCAACCCGAAAGGGAAAAGAGATGGAACAATCTGATACTCAACCACCTGGACTCTCTGAACTGGCAAGAAAAGAGGAGGTGGAAGAAATGAAATCAGAAATAATTTCTCAGATAATGGCAGACATTTTGCCCATAGTGCAAGATATAATTAATAAATCTAGAGAGGACACAGATAAAAAAGTAGAGGAGCTGAGGAACATGATGGAATCTGAACATAGGAAACAAATGGAATCCATAAAACAGATGAAAACAGATTTCCAGGAGATGAAAAATTCCGTTAAAGCCTAAACAGCAGAATGAGCGAATGCAAAGACAAAATTTCAGATATAGAACATAAGATTGCACTTAATGACGAGCAAAAGAAAAATTTCTTTAAAATAGTGAGGGACCATGAGAAATCAATCCAACAGCTGCTAGACATTGTGAAGAAGAATAACATAAGACTGATTGGAGTCAAAGCAGAAACAGGAGAGAGTGCAGATGACATAAAAAAACCTGTTCACAGAAGTGATGGCAGAAAACTACCCAAGCAGGGGAAAAGAACTTGACATACAGATAAGTGAGGCATATAGGACTCCAAATAGCCTTCAACAAAAAAAATCTACACATAGGCATATAATAGTTAAGATTCCAGAAACCCAACAGAAGAACAAAATTCTACAAGTAGTTAGAGAAAAGAAACAAATCACATACAATGGAAAGCCCATCAGAATCACAGCAGACTTCTCAATGCAAACACTCAAAGCAAGAAGAGTTTGGAGTGGCATATTGCAATCCCTAAAGGAAAACAGCCTCCAATCCAGATTGATGTCCCCTGCAAAAATATCTTTCAAAACTGATGGAGATATAAGATACTTCCATGAAAAGAGCACCTTAGGAACCTCATGAATACCAAACAAGCACTCCAAAAAATTTTAGACAATATCCTAGGAAAAGACAATGAGGATCACAACCCCAGGAAGCCCAGAAGAATAAATCCATCAGGCATGACAGGAAATTAAATGCAAAGGAGGAGAATCCAACAAAAAGAAAAAGTCATGACAACGATAAGTCAATATGTATCAGTTATAAGAATCAATGATAATGGTCTCAATTCACCAGTCAAAAGAAATAGATTGGCAGAATGGGTCAAGAAGGAAGATCCAACAATATGCTACATACAAGAAACACATTTAATTCAAAAAGAAACTCATAGATTGAAAGTTAAACAGTAGAAAACAATACTCCACACAACAGGAACCCTCCCGAAAAGCAGGAGAGGCTATCCTCTTTGTAGATCAAGTGGATTTCAAGCCAACACTAATTAAGAGAGACAAAGAAGGACACTACATCCTTGTAAAGGGAACAATCCAAGAGGAAGAGTTGACAATCATAAATATCTATGCACCAAACACTAGTGCACCCAACTATATAAAACAAATACTAATGGACATGAAAAAATCAAATGAGTACTAATACAATAGTATTGGGGAACCTCAATATCCCACTGTCACAAATAGGTCAAATAGACATAAAATAAGCAATGAAATACTAGAACTCAATCAAACTCTTGAAAAAATGAACTTAATAGATGTTTACAGAGTGTTCCACCCCACAAAATCAGAATACACATTGTTTTCAGCTGCACTTGGGTTGATCTCCAAAATAAACCACATACTCACTCATAGAACATGTTTAAGTTAAGTGCAAAGGAATCGAAGTTACCCACTGTATATTATCAGACCATAGTGTGATGAAATTGTAGATCAATAGCAAAAGAAAGAGCAAGAATTTCATAAACATATGGAAATTGAACAACACACTTCAGAACAACCAAAGGATCACAGAGGAAACTAAAGAAGAAATGAGACAGTTCCTACAATTAAATGACAATGACAATACAACATATCAGAATCTATGGGACACAATGAAAGCAGTCTTATGAAGGAAATTCATAGCAGTGAATACTTGTATTAGGAAAACAGGGCAACCCCAATTAAACAATCTGATGCTAAACCTCATGCTTCTAGAAAAGAAAAGCAGGATAAACCCAAAGCTCATACAAGGATGGAAATTATAACAATCAGAGCAGAAATCAATGCAATGGAGACCAAGAGAATGATAAAAATACTCAACGAAGCCAAGAGTTGGTTCTTCAAAAGAATCAATAAAATTGACAAACCATTAGCCAATCTTATCAGAAAAACAAAAGAAAAGGCCCAAATCCATGGAATTAGGAATGAAAAAGATGAAATTACAGCAGACCCAGCAGAAATCCTGAGGATCATCAATACCTACTTCGAGAAACTATACGCCAATAAAATGGAAAACACAGAAGAAATGGACAGATACCTAGATATATATGAATTACCAAAGTTGAATAAAGAAGACCTAAAAACTCTAAACAACCCAATATCATTCAGTGAATTTGAAAATGTAATTAAAATCTTACCAATTAAGAAAAGCCCAGGTCCTGATGGCTTTATTGCCGAAATCTACAAGACATTTAGAGAGGAACTACTGCTACTAATGCTTAAACACTTCAATGAAATTAAAAGGGAAGCGGTACTCCAAATTCATACTTGGAAGCAAGCGTCACCTTGATCATCAAACCAGAGAAAGACCCAACTGAAAAAGAGAACTATAGGCCAATCTCACTTATGAACATAGATGCAAAAATCCTTAATAAGATACTGGCAAATAGAATGCAGAAGATCATCAAGAAGATCATACACCCTGACCAAGTGAGATTCATCCCAAGGATGCAGGGATGGTTCAACATAAACAAATAAATCAATGTAATGCACTATATCAATAGAGCCAAGGACAAAAACTTTATGATCATCTCAATAGATGCAGAAAAAGCAGTTGACAAAATCTAACAAGCATTTATGATTAAAAATCCTTACAATAAATTGGGATAGATGGTCTCTACCTCAATCTGATGAAAGCCATCTATGAAAAACCAACAGCTAATATCATACTAAATGGTCAAAAACTGAAATCCTTCACACTAAAATCAGGAACATGACAAAGATGTTCTCTACCACCACTCCTTTTCAACATAGTTTTGGAAACATTAGCCACTGCAATTAAACAAGAGACATAAGAAATAAACAGAGAGAACAACAGAAACAAGAAATAAACAGAATAACGACAGGAAATGAAGAAGTCAAATTGTCATTATTTGCAGATGACATGATACTCTATATAGAAGACCCCAAGAACTTCACCAAAAATCTTCTAGACTTAATAACCAAAATTCAGTAAAGTAACTGGATACAAGGTCAACAAACAAAAATCAATAGCTTTCCTCTACACGAACAACAGACTCACTGAGACGGAAATAGGACAAACAATTCCTTTCACAATAGCATCCAAAAAACTGAAATACCTAGGAATCAACCTAAGAAAAGAAATCAAAGACCTCTTCTCTGAAAACTATAGCATTCTGAAAAGAGAGATTGAAGATGATATCAGAAAATGGAAAGACATCCCTTGCTCCTGGGTAGGAAGAATCAACATAGTGAAAATGGCCATACTTCCAAAACTACTCTATAGATTCAATGCAATTCCAATTGAAATTCCAGCAGCATACTGCACGCACTGTCCTTGAGAAAACAACCCAAAAATTCATTTGGAATGAAAAGAGACCTAGAATAGTAAAAGCAATTCTAAGCAACAGAGATATGGCAGGAAGTATCACAATCCCCAACTTGAAACTATACTACAAAGCTACTGTGATAAACAAAGCAAAACAAAACAGCATGATACTGGCAAAGAAACAGACCAGAGAACCAGCGGAACAGATTAGAAGATGCAGAAACAACTCCAGACACACTCAGCCATCTCATCTTTGACAAAGGAGCCAAACACCCTCACTGGAGGAAAGATAGTCTCTTTAATAAATGGTGCTGGAAAAATTGGGTTTCAACTTGCCAAAGATTAAAACTAGACCTATATCTCTCACCATGCACTAAACTAAAATTGAAATGGAATAACGATCTAAATATTAACACAGAAACGCTAAACCAGCTGGAACAGAGGCTAGATAGAACTCTTGAAGACATTGGTGTAGGAAAAGATTTTTATGAAGAAAACCTCAGATGCCTGTGAACTAGCACAAGCAATCAAGTGGGATCTCTTCTTAAGAAAAAGCTTCTGCACAGCAAAAGTAACCTCCATCAGTGTGAAGAGTCAACCCACAATGTGGTGAAAATTTTTCAGTTGCTGTTCCTCAGACAAAGGTTTACTATCTAGAATCTATGAAGAACTTAAAAAAATCAAACCTCTCAAATTTAAAGACCCAATCCAAAAATGGGCATCTGAAATGAACAGACATTTCTCAGACAAAGAAGTAGAAATAGCAAATAAACATATGAAAAATGTTCAGCATCACTGGTCATTCAAGAGATGCAAATGAAAACAATGTTGAAATTCCACCTCACCCCAGAAAGAATGGCTGCTATCATGAAATCAACCAATAACAAATGCTGGCGGGGCTGTGGGGAAAGAGGAACCCTGCTCCACTGCTGGTGGGAGTGTAGACTGATGCAACCCTGGTGGAAATCAGTATGGAGATGCCTCAAAGAACTAGGGCTGGAAGTCCCATTTGACCCTGCTATTCCCCTGCTGGGTATCTTCCCCAAAGAATTAAAACAATCATACCACAGTGTTATATGTGCACCCATGTTCATAGCGGCACAGTTTGGAATAGCTAAAACTTGAAAGCAGCCCAATTGCTCATCAACTGAAGACTGGATAAGGAAAATGTTTTTTTTTAAATATAAAATGGAGTACTACTCAGCCATAAAAAATGAGAAATTAGAGACATTTATAGCTAAATCTATGCACATTGAGGTGATACTCTTAAGTGAAATAAACAGGACACACGTGTAAATAACAAATAGCTTCTCTGTTGTGAGAAATTGAAAGTGTAAATAAGGACTAAAATTTATAATAGATAGCGTGAAATAGGAAGAAAAAAGGGGAAGGGAAGTGGGGGGGTAGAGGAAAGGAAAGAAGGGAATGGAATTAGTATGAGAAAAGGAAAAAATGGAAAGGAAGTCTTTGTAAATCAGGAGGGATGGAGGGGTTGAAGGGAGGGGGAGGGAAGGGCGAAAAAATAAGAACCAAGAGGGATTATGAAAAGGTGCAAATTTCCAATCATTAATGTCATTATATTGCATACCTAAAATGTACCAATGTAATTAATTTTATAAAAAGAAAAATTTTAAATTGAGCTTCATGAAAATTAAAAACTCTGCTCTTCACAGCTCTGCTGTGGGGTTTTTATAGTGACAGATATAGTATGTAGGTCAAAATAGGGCATATATTGGATATTTCTGAACTTCCTGTCTGATTTTGCAGCGAACCTAAAACTACTCTTTAAATCTTAAGTGCACTTAAAAAACACACCACACTCACTTTAGCATCCCTCTCCAAGAAAATTCCTTGGCAGCAGAGTTCAGGTGGTGAAGATATTCCAGGCATGAATTTTGAGTCCCTGTGTTCTTAACATGGATTTATTGGCCAAAGTCTTCCATAATCTGACAACAAACAAACTTCTCCTTTCTTAAGTGCTATGTCAAGGGAGAAATGAAGGATTTTCTGTGCACCTGAGGGTATGGGAATACTATCTAGCAAAAGGAATTTAAACAAGAAATTTCATTTAATGATTTGATGTGTTATACCATCAATTCTGTGATAGAGATCATTCCCATGTTATGAAGTACTTTAAAAAATATTACTTCTAGGGCCAGGGATTTAGCTCAGTGGTGCTGCTGCCTGCCTTGCAGGCACAAGATTCTGAGTTTGATCCCTGGTACAGAAGAAAAAATTACTTCTATCAATCTGCATTCTGGCCAAAAATAGCAAATTGATATGTTTACAGGAGGGTTCCATAAAAGTACTATATACAGCCACCTGCAGAAGGAGTACCTGTGTTTTGAGAATCAATGGAAACACACTGGTTGTGTCTATTCTAGGAGCAGCTCCAGAACTGTTGATGAAAAGCTCTGTGGAGAGGGCCCCCTGAGAAGATCTCTCCCTCTGGTAAGGGGATGTGGCCCTGTTCCCATGACCTGGTCCAGAAGCAGCTCCAGGAACCCATACTCTGCTCTTGCAGATCCCCTTCTGGTATCTCCTGTTTGCTAAGTCCAACCAGAAACTAGAGGTAAGAGTTACCGTTTGGGCACATGCCAGGGTGAATCTGAGAAGAAAAACAAAAGACACCCAGAAATAGAATCAATTTGTTTTACCCTTTCTTTCTCATCTCAGTTAGCTACTTTCTTTTCTGTGAGGTGGGGTAGAGGGCTTAGCAAAGTCATGAGACATCCATTATCTCAAAGCACGATGTTAACATCATAACCCAGAAGGCAAAATGTCACTTTAGATTTTCTTATGTCAACACCTACAGACATAAAAGACACTAATTGGCTGAAGCCAGATTTTCTTTATACCCAAGACTAGATAAAAATTTGAGTTGGCTAGGATGGATACAGAATTCTTAAATTAGGTCTGGGGTTTCAATAGTAGAAAATTTCTAGTTCCCCTTTTTCTGAGTATGCATGAGTCTGGTTCCCTGCAGTCAGAATAGTGAGAATAATGCTGTGCGGGTGTGAATGCAGAGAATTCATGGGCTTCAGAGCTGCTAGGGAGAAGTCAACATTTCTCCCAAATAGAGACAGAGTGAGCTGCTAATTCTAGAGAGTCCCTAAAGTTGGACAGTTACTGTAGGAAACTGCCTGCAGCAACATCTGCAGACAAAGCCAAAAGTGGCACCATGGAGGGAAGATGACCATTGTCCCTCCCTGTAGGTTTCTAAATTCTTTAGCTCTTACCCTCCTGGAGCACAATGCTGTGGAAAGATGGAAAAGCCAAACTTGAATTATGCAATGGCAAGCTTCCATCTCTAGTAGAAGATGGGCTTGAAGTAGAACTCAAGTTCAATTGCAGAAAAATTGCTTCATTCTTGGAATAGCTTAGCTCCTGGTCCAACATTCTTACCTGCTATACTCATATGAGTTAAGAAATGGAGGAGTTAAATGATTTTCCCCTACTGGAAGAAACTAACTTTGCCAAGTGCCTTCCATGAAAGAATGCTATTTTTATCAGTTGATTCTGTGATCTAATTCCTGTGAGATGGGAGACACAGCACTCTTGATGTAGAGATATTTGTTGAGTGCTACATTAAAAAGCCAACCTGTGGCTACATAGAAGAAGATATTGCTGTATTAGTCAGTTGTATTTATTTCCTGTAGCTGCTGTTACAATTTACCACATGTTTACCTGCTTAAAACAACACAGATGAATTATCTGTCAGTTCTGGAGGTTAGATTTTCAAAATTGTCTTCATTGAGCAAAAATTAAGGTATCAATGGGGCTTTATTCCTCTGAGAAGCTTGAGGGGGAAATCTGTGTTCTTGTCTGTTCCAGATTCTAGGGCTGCGCTTCTTGCATTCCTTGATTTGTGACCACTTTTTATCTTCAAAGTCTGCAATATAGCGTCTTCAAATTCTCCCTATTGACATCACCACACTGTCTTTTCCTCTAATTCTGTTTTTTCCTGATTTCTTCTGATACAGACCCTTGTGATTAGAGTGAATTTACTCAGATAATCCTAGATAATCTTCCCATTTCAAGACCTTTGACTTGATCACATCTGAATCATCCCTCTTTCCACATAAGGCCACATTCACAGGTTCTGGGGATTAGGGAATAGATATCTCTGGAACCATTATTCAGCCTCCCATGTGGTTGAATACGACATCGAGAGATGCTTAAGTATAGGTATATATCCTGGATTAATCAGTAAATTTGGGAAGGTTACTTCTCTGAGCCTCTTGGGGATGGAGTTAAGAAAATCATGAAATGACAGTCCTGCTCAACTTGGCAGTTTTCCAGTCATCCCTAATTCAGCTTCTCTGAGAAACACAGCAAGTTTCCTGCCAAAATGTGAGTGAGACTCAGAACAGTAGTGTGGAGCTTGTCCTAGCACCTGAAATGCAGCAATTCTGTTGGGCTTAGAAGAAATTAGAGACTCTCATTCTTTGGTTTCTTATCTATAGACTCCAGGGTTTGTGTCTACCAAGTAGAAAAATGGGAGTCTATTTGTACATTTAGAAATTTCAGTCTCCCTTCTCAAAGAAAATTATGAGAAGTAGGACAATTCTGGAAATGAACAACTATTCTTAAATAATATGGTGTAGAAAGCACAGTAACTGCAGTAGACTGCTATGAACCAAATATATTAAGAATAATCTTAGCCAGGTATGGTGGTATACACCTTTAATTGGAGCACATTGGGAAGCTAAAACAGGAGGACTGCAAGTTCAAGCTGAGCCTGGGCAACTTAGCCACTTGTTGAACCTGTCTCAAAATAAATATAATTTCAAAAGAAGCTGTAGATGTAGCTCAATGCAAAGTCCCTGCGTTAAATCCCCAGTACTATGAAAAATAAAGAATGATCTGATGGCAGCCTAAAGAAGAGGATAGTAGTGAATCAGAAAGCCTGAAGAAAGTCAGCTATTAAGTAATTAATTACCATAGTATCTGTCAGGGTTTCCCAGAAAAAAAAGGATACACAGACTTGCATACACACACAGAACATATATACACACAAGCACACATGTGAATACATATAAACACATGTTCACACATATAAAAGATAATGTATATACATTAGCTTACACACTTGTGGGATATGGCAAGTCTGAAATCTGTTGGACAGGACCTCAAACTCAACACCTTCAGGCATAAGCTGAATGCTAAAGTCTTGAAGCAGAATTTCTACTTCTTTAAAGAAATCTGTGTTGTTGCTTGGGATTAGCACTGATGGTTGTAGGGTGGATAGTCAGATTGGTGGTTGAAGCTCACCCAAATTATTAAAGATAATCTCCTTCAAGCCAACTGATTGGAGATGTTGACATCATCTACAAAGTGCCTTAGGTCCAATATTTATATTAGAGTTATACTGAATAAATGAGTTCTATGGCCTGCCAAATTGACACATAAATCACCCTATTCTGTTGTGATTTTGCTCAGAGGAGCAGTAATAAAGGTTTAAACTAGATGGTGAGGACTATAATGGAAGTGGAGGAGAATACATGAGAAAGACCTTGCAGAGTCTGACCAGAGATCACACTGCTAGATGTGAGAAGCTAGCAGGACTTAGGGATTGTATGGCTCAGGGCCTGGAGCAACACACACAATCAGAGGCACACAGAGAAGACACGATTGGAAGACCATGAATTGTATTTAAAAAATGTTTAATGGAGCTACCAAAAGGATTCCAGACAGAGCAGAGTAATTACAAAGCAAGGAAGGGACTTGGGATTCAAAGTTTGGAATCCTCCACGTGGAGGTATTGGCTGAACTCTAGGAAATATAGAGGGGGGAAGCTTGGGGAATTCTCCTCCTGATGGGAAGGATCATGGCAGATCATCAAAATACACAATTTAGAACACAAAGACTGATGATAACATCCAGTCTTCCCCATTGTCTTTCACTCCCAAACCCTGTATATTTTCATAATTAATATTTGATGGAATATATATGGACATACATGCTCACATTAACAGAGACCTCATCAATACACCTGCATAAGGCTCTTCAAATTTCAAAGTGTAAATTTACCAATGTGAATTAATGTGGCATATATATCTTTGTATATCTATATTACATATAGATATATAGAGATATAGAGATAGAGACAGGGATGGAGAGATCTGTAATCTCAGCACCTGGGGAGAATGAAGCAGGAGGGTCTCAAGGTGGAGTCTAGTCTGGGCAAATTAGTGACAGCCATCTCTGCCTCAGAAACAAAAAAACAAAGACTAGAACTATAGCTTAGTGTTAAGGCCCTGGATTCAGCACCCAGTACTATAAAAAGAAAAAAAAAAAAGAGGGGAAAAAAAGAAAATCTCTTCCTTGTACTTGGATAACTAAAACCCAAAACATTAAACCTCATCCATTAGGTTACGAAGCTGGTCACTTACAACTGAGACTAAAACTAAAGTACTTGACTCAGTTAGGATATGTTTTCTCTACACTAAAAATTGCTTTTGCTCCATATCACACATTGCCTACTGTAGACACAGCCAAAAATGCCAGTACAAAGAAGCACTACCATTCAGAAAATTAGATGCTTATGTTCTCAAGAATCTCATTCAACAGGCAGTACATTTTTTTCAGAAAAGTAACCGTTGATGTGATATATTATAATTAGCTAATGCGTCTGAACCTGTAATACTTCGGTCAGGTCATCAGGTTGAACTGTTAAGGTTTTTAAGTCTTATGGCACAGATTTGCTGGGTAGGAATTGTATGTAGAGGAAATGAGTTGTCTGGGTGGATTGGAGGAGGATTTGTACTGAGGATTGAACCCAGGGCCTTCCCAATGAAATACATCCCCAGCCCCTTTTTTTATTTTTAGACAGATGTCACTAAGTATGTAAGTTGCCCAAACTAAGCTTGAACTTGCAATCTTTTTATCATAGTCTCCCATATTTATCATCTTTGCATAGGGGAAGTGAGCTAATTTTCCCTGCTTTGGGAACTGAGAAATAGGTAAGTGCTGTCAGGTGTTGCAGAGTAAGGGCACAGAATAGAGATGATGAGGGTACTGGGCCATAGGAGGCAAGTCTGAATGACTCTCAGAGATTTCACCTACCTTTGTAAGCACAGGGAAACATGGAGGGGCCATTCCACCTGGCTGTGGCTTGCTAGAGGCTTAAATCACTGTCTTTGAGGCCACTTAAGTTTGCCCCTTTGCGAAGGTTTCCAGAGGCAGATGTGACTAGACTCTAGCAGCAGGATCTTGTCCTGTAGGGGATAGTGGGATTGAGGTGTGGTGCCCTTTCCTGAAAGTTGTAAAGGCTGTGATCTTTGAGAACTGTACATTTGAAGAGTGCAGACATTTCTAACCAATCCATCTACTCCGAACCCCACTTATATCAAAAATGAGAAAGTACTTCTTACATTCCCCTATGCTGATTACTAAATTCCCCCAAAACAGATCAAATAGTTCTGAAAGAATTTGTAGTAGCTGGTTAGTGTCTTCCAGACTCTTAACTGCCCCCAGGCCACTTCCTATGGTAAGAGAAGCTCAACTGTCAGTTAACCACACACAGATTACACACTTAGCTCATGTTCAAAGTCAATACTGGAGTATTTTCATGTAATTTACAGGTAATAAAAGAACCTCAGTCACTACAGAAATATTCTGAGATCTTTTAGGATCGTATTCCATTGGGTCATTCACACTGTAGCTAAAGTAATTTTTCTTTTTGTCTTATTCCCCTTTTAAGTGACAAATTAAAATCATATAGATATATGGTGTAAATCATGATGTTTTAATGTGTGTGTTTCATAGTGTAAAATAACTAAACCAAGCTAGTTAGCATATCAATCTAATTAGGATATCAATAATCTCATACTTTTGTGAGAATGCTTAAACAACCTACTCTTAACAGCTTTCCAGTATACCCTATACTTTTATTAATATATTCACTATACTATGTATTATAGATCTCTTGAACTTATTCTTCCTAACTAAAATCATAATCCTTTGTCATTTTTCTAAATCACACACCCGCTCAGTCACTCACACACTATGGATCTCAGTTACCATGAGGTTAAACTCAAACTGCCTAAGTGCGTGTCAGACCCCACCTGTTGAGGCCCTATTTACCCTTCCATGCCATTCTCTGACTACTTTGCTTTTCCAAGCCTTTGCCACACCTCCCCAAGTTCCACCAATGCTCCCATCCAGCTGCCCATGCTCTTCCAGGCCCCTGATTATCTTCAGATCCATTCCTGTGCTCCTCCTGCTCTACTCAGTAAGTGGCAGCTCCCAGCCCCTTAACTCCCACAGGCTGTAGTTTTCACAATGGTTCCAGCTGTGTTCAGCCAGCAGGGACACTGCTGGGAGAAGGTAAAGCAGAGCAGGGAGAGGCCAAAGGTCTATGTTTCTTTCTCTTTTCCTCTTTCTTCCTGGGCAGGCAAATCTGGCAGAATTTGCTTCTCTTTAGCTTCAACTCCTGTAGAAAAGGGTCATGTTGGTTCCAGGCTCATCAGGGTGACTGCCTCTTTTCCTCTAGTGACAAGGCCTATGTCAAAGGGATAAAGAGAGGGAAGCCTGGGCTCTGAGCTGGGACTGTCTAGCTCGAGAGTTAGGCTGATAACTTGTCTGTATGTTACACTGCTTCTTATCACAATGCAGTATCTCAGAAAATATTTTAAATGCCAGAGTAATGAAATTATAAATTAAAATTTAATATGTTCTACTAGTGCAACAAATCCCACTGAAGTCATAATTAAGTGATCAGAATTTGACATGATCAGGTAATGCCCACTGTGTCCCAAGCCTCTTCCTTCTCTGGGATTTAAGCAGCTTCACTGGCAATCTTTTTAGGGCACACTCCAATTTTAGAAAAGTGGCAATGTGGTAAAAACACACGCACATGTATAAACACACAAATACCCACACATGCATTTTAGAAACAAGAAAAATAAGTCTCAATAATTCTTTGTAAAATATAAAGGATCCAAAACATAATAAAAATAATAATTTGGGTAGTACATTATAATTATTATAGGATATTGCTTTATTATTAGACTATGAATTTTGACTTTATTAAAAAGATAGGGTGTGAGGCAGTACCTTTACCTGAGATATTATACTTCCTGTCTTAGCCCTTGGCCATCTATGTGGCAATACATCGCTTCATTTATATTCCTGCAGAAATATTAACTGATTCATCCTCATTTCCCTATCTCTCCAATACTTTTTCCCTTTGAATAGCTAACTTGAAATACCTTTCTTCTTTATTCAAACTGGGTTTTAGATACATTCCCAACACATGACATGAGGATTTCAAGAACTGGAATACAGCTACATAGGGAGAGAAAAATGGAAATGACCTGCAGGCATTTCAGTAATCACCCACAGGAAACAATATTTTGATATCCTCATCTTTGATATTTAAGGAAATACTTTTTCTCATGATTTCTCCACTCACATCTATTGCCCATTGAAAACAGCTCATTATAAATATGAAACCACTTTCAGAGGATTTCAAAAGACACAAGAGTCCAGAAGTGCAGTGCCTGAAAAACAACTGCCCCCCATCTAGGCAAAGATGCTAGTTATAGCTTAATTTGCAGAAGACTCAGAAGGCAGTGAGGAGGTATATGTTTTTCTGTTGGAAACACTATACGTTAACGTTCATGTTGGCATGTAAAAGCATATGTTTTAGCACTTAAAACTCTTTTCACAAAGGGTAAACAGAGAAATTAAGCATGGTTTATTTGTTCAAGATTACTGGTTTTTGTCCATTTTCTGGGCTGCAAAAATGGAAAGGACACCACCAGTTTTCATTTCAAAGAACTTGATGACTGGCCGAAGTTAAATAGGTAACACTGACCTTACGTTCTAGGCATACCCTTCCAAACCTGTCTTTTTTATTATTTTCTTGCACAGTTAGAATCCTTTTCAGTGTAATAGGCTTTTCTAGAAAGAAGTCACAAACTCCTTCCAATATAATATAATGTTTTTGTAAAAGATTTTAATTTGGTAAAAATATTTTCTATAAGACAAATTCCTGATCATCCATCCCCATAACAGTTTGTAATCTCAAAAGATTATCTAGGTGTAGAGTATCACCGCTAGGCTTCTCTTTCAGACGCAGGGATAGAAACAAGGGTGAAAGGTGCAGTGGTTTTACTCTCTAGTACTGGATATGCAAAGTTTCGATAGTTCCTTGAGCCAACAGTTTCTCTTCCCTTAACTATCCTGGGATTATCAGGATTTGCTTGTTTTATACTTTTATTTCCTGCTCATCAAGCCAACGTGAGTCATATTTATAAGAATAAAGCAACAGAGATGGAGAGATGTGTGTGTGCATATGAATACAAGCTTTTCGTTGGCCAAGAGAGTATGTTTTAGAAAAACACATGATGAAAGAGTGTGCCATGTCTAGAATGAGTAACTTGTATCCTTAAAGAAAACACAAACATGCAGAATTGTCAATGTTCTTGGGTAGGAGACACAAACATAAAGCAAATTGACATCTGTGAGGAAGAACAGAGGTCAGTGTTTGTGAGGACATGAGATAGAGGAGGTAAGTGATTGTTGTTATACTTCTGGAAAAAATCCAAAGCTACCAAAACAGAGCCATAAACCTATGATAATCACACATCCAGTAGCTTCTGTCAGAGGCTCCTCGATACTAAACCAGAGGCGTCTCCCCAGGACACCACCCCAGCAGTGTTCTCTCTAGAGAAGGAGTTGGGTTCACCTTTAGATATCAATGCAGAACTTCATTATTAAAGTCTCTCCCCGGGCTTGGGGTGGCAGAACATGTGCTTGGCATTCATGAGGCCCTGGGTTCAATCCCCAGCAGCACTGTAAACGAACAAACAAAGTATCTGCTTTCAAATGACTTTTACATTCCTGAAAACCATTTAAGATGTATATTTATAAATGATTATCTTCAAAATGGACATCAGTTCAAATTTAAAACGTACAGCTTTATGGGAATCGTTACACAGGGAAAGAAAAGAGAACAATGGGCAAATTCAGTCTTCATAAAGTTGAGTTACTTATGTATTGTTTATTTATTTAGCTTATAAACACCACTTATAGAGAGGGGGAAAAGCATTCTGTATGATGTACTACTAAAGTAAAACATGAGAGATAGAAATATGCTTTCCTTGAGTCTACATTCTCCCACAGTATTTCCCAAAATGATACTGTTTAAGGACCATTCTTTCATTTAATTCTTGCACAGACTTTGAGATAGGTATGTATTATCCTTAATGTACTGAAAAGGCAAAGTGAAATAAGACAAAGTCGGCCATTTTCTTTAAGTCACAGTGCTGGTGAAATCCTTGTGGTTTTGCAGTTGCATCACATGCATATTTACATTTGTTTGCTATCTGTATTGCTGTAAGTTACTATCTGTATCACTTAGATGCTCTTTTAAATTTGGGGGCTCTTATTCTACAAAACAGTTGAGGAAGATAACTGAAAATATTAGAGGAAAGTGATCAACACAAAGTATTCCATTTTTATCTCATGTGGGATTCAAGGGTATAGCTTCAGACATAAATTTCACTCTAACCTTTCACTCTTCCCGAGAAGAATTCCAGACAAAGAGCAACTATTAACAGGTGACGAAAGGGCAGAGCTGGCTAAGCTAATCTCTCAATTCTATACAATGACAACAAGTGGTAGAACATGTAAAATAAGTCAAAAGTACCAATAAGATCTGTCTGGCACAGACTTTTAACAAAGAATATGTCTGCCCTTGAGCTATGCACTAACCTGTGCTGATTTTCTCAAGTACACACAGGACACTTCCTTAAGAAATGCAATAGGCCTTAAACATGCAACCTCTGAGCATCAGAGACTCTGAGGATCAGCTGGATGAAGTTGTCTTTGTATCTGCACGAAGCCCAGTATTCACTTAACAAGAGAAGAATAGCTTGAATTCCACCACCCGCCATTCTGCTGACAGTATTCCTTGCAGGGTTAGCAAAGAGAATGCAAGTGTGAGGCTGTTGCATCCCAGAGTAATAAACTCTGTACTGAGCTATATGGGTGTGCACAAGCACATGTGTGCATGTCTGTGTGGCTGTGTGTGTGTGTGTGTATTTCATCTGGGCATGTGTGTATGTATTTCAGTACCATTCTAGGCTCTCATTTTCCACCACTCTGCTCCTATTGTATTTATTTATCTTTAGTTCTCTGTTTACTTTTAAAATCAGTTCTTCACCAAGTTATTAACAATAGAAAATAGGAATAATTTCATATCTGTATCTTCAGGTCTAACATAAGAAAAAAAGGAGATAAGAAAAAATAAAATAAATGGTTAGGAAATATACACTAATGACAGAAGGTGACAAAGTCTCTAGTCAACAGTGGTTCTAAGATGACAATAAAAGAATTTCAAAAGTTATTCACTGACCCACGGTATAATAACTTCATCACCAGCTCACGCTGAAATAGTATGAGACAGAGATTATTGATCTGTTCATTCAAGATGAAAATATCTACACTGTTCCAGGCTCCCTTGCAAGCACTGGAGACAGAGAAGGAAGGGAAACTGTTTAGGTTGCTACTCTGACTGGGACTTAAAATCTACTGACATGACATAAATAATCAATAAGAAAACATACCAACTAAACATGGTGGTGTCTTAAAAGCAATATAAGAGCAATTAGATTAGGGTGGCTGTAGTTATTGCTAGGTTGTGCAGAGGTGAGGGGGTAGAGACTACTTAGGATAGGCAGGGAAACCTTGGGAGTTAGTGACTTCTGAGCAGAGAATGGCAGAGGCTAAGCAATCATAAACCTACCTAAGGGGAAAAATAAAGGCTTTGAGGGCAGAGTTGAGGGATATCAAAATATGACATCCTAAATAATATGGATGAAGGGAAAGAGTAATTCAGATGGAAGAGGATCATATACATTCTGGTAAAATGTGTGAAACTCATATTCACATTGCTAATATTTGTCATTTAATTAAAATTGATCTTATAAAACATTTCCCTCCATGTTCATGACATCCATTCATGTTTCCTTATTCTGCCTGCCTTGGGGGGACATCACTGGCACAGTTCTTCCACTGAGACTCTTGACAGAACCAACTATCCCAGAAAGTTAATCCCCTGACCTTTGCATCTTTGAGCATCCCTCAATAATTCTAAAACACCTTAACATTTCTGGAATGATACATGGAACTGGTGATCTTCTAGAAAGAATTAATATACAGCTGTATACTTCCCTTGGTAGAGTAGCATGGCAATTAGTTTTGAAATAAGTAAATATAAAGTGCTTGAATGGGATGATGGAAATTAAAGTAAGGCAAGTACCTAGCTCCCAAATTAGCAATAGGAAAAATTTATGCGTGTAAATTGACCCTTCCCTGTTTACTTGGAGAAGGAATTTCTATGGGATGTTAAAAATAGTGACCTTCAATAGCAACAGAGCCACTTAGAGAAACTCTAATGAGAATGACATATTTGATGAATAAAATTTATTTGATAAATTGCATTTTGATATGTCCATTTCAAGTATCTGGCTGAAAAACTCTCGAGACAGCAAGTGATGCAAGAATGCTTTTAGCTGCTGCCTGTGCAGCCAGATTCCTCTAAGCTACTTTCTCCAGGGAAGTCTCTGTGTTGGCTGCTCTTACCTGCTCACAAGGACTCCATTTGGAAGCTTGGCTGAGACAATCATTGCCAATAATAATCGCAGGATACACATTGACCAGTGGAAAAAAATCAGAAAAGACATGTTAGTGGTGGCAATGGAAAATGGGAAAGTAAAGATGGTTAGACATTTTCCATCACTGAACCACAGTAGGTAGCATACATGTGAAGGACATGTTAAAACAAAACACAAGGGAGTTGATGAGAATCTCATGAAAGCTATCTTTAAAAAATTCTTGATATATCTCCCTTATTACAAAGGTAATACATGGACATGTTATGGAACATGAACTATTTGCCATTGTAATTATTTGACAGAATTAGGACCTCTGTACCTATACATAGACCCCTTTTATCACTTAATAATTTGACGTGACCATTTTCTCTGTGTTATTATGAATGCATATTTTGTCACTGATTTTTATGGAATTCTACTTATAGAAATTTATCCAATTTCTTATGACGGTATATTTAGATCTATTTTCAAATTGTGCAATTATACTATGGTGAGACTGTTTGCATATATGTCTGATAATTCATTTAAACAAATTTCCAGGTGTTGATTTTTTTGTTAAGATACAATTCACGTCCTAGTTTATTTTCCTAAATCCATACATAAATTATATATAAATGCATTCTGAAAGCATAAATATATAAAATGCTTAATTCTAAATATATATTCTGAATAGATACATAAATTATAAAAAATTAAATTCCAAATCATAAATTATGTAAATCTTGGTTATTCGTTATGCATATAGACTCAAATGTGGGGCTTACATGCCTATAATCTTGGCGCTCCAGGAGGCAGCAGCAGGATCACAGGTTTGAATTCAGCCTGGACAGCCTAGCAACTCAGTGAGATCCGATCTCATAATAAAACATTAAAAGGGGCTGAGGATGTAGCTCAATGTGAAAGTCCTGGGTTCAATCACCAGTATGGAAAAAAAAATCACAATATATGTAACAAAAGAGAAGCAACATGGCAGCTAGGCTGCCTTTTTAATGAAATGACAGAGATAATAGGCAAGAAATTAAATCAACAAAAAACACAGCAGAAGATTATGTGTATCCTAAAGATAATAATAAGCATAGCAGCGTTCCATAAACCTCCACATTGGTTATACCAACATATTCTTACAACAGAGGTAGGCAAAGATGATATTTTCTCATTTTTAATTAATTTTATTGGTACATTTTAGGTATGCAACACAATAACATTCAGCATTGGAAATTTGCACCTTTACATAATCTCTCTTGGTTCTTATTTTTCCCCATTCCCCTGCTCTCATTTCAACCCATCCTTCCCTCCCTATTTACAAAGACTCTGTTTCCATTTTTTTCATTTTCTCATATTAATTCCATTCCCTTCTTCCTTTTCCCTACGCCTCCCACTTCCCCTTCCACTTCCCCTTTGCCCCTTTTCTTCCTATTTCACATTATCTATTATACCTTTTAGTCCTTGTTTATACTTTTACCTTCTCACACTAGAGAACCTATTTGGTATTTACACATGTATGTCCTATTTATTTCACTTAAGAGTATGGACTCAATGTGCATCCATTTAGCTATAATTGTCTCTAATTTCTCATTTTTTAAGACTGAGTACTACTCCATTTTATAAAAAACCACATTTTCTTTATCCAGTCTCCAGTTGATGGGCAACTGGGCTCTTCCAAGTTTTAGCTATTGCAAATTATGCTGCTATGAACATGGGTGCACATATATCACTGTGCAGGGGAATAGCTGGGTCAAAAGGGATTTCCAGTCCTAGTTCTTTGAGGTATCTCCATACTGATTTCCACAGTGGTTGCACCAGTCTACACTCCCACCAGCAGTGGAGCAGGGTTCCTCTTTCCCCACAGCCCTACCAGCATTTGTTATTTGCTGATTTCATGATAGCAGCCATTCTTTCCGGTATGATGTGGAATCTTAGGGTTGTTTCTTTGCATCTGTCCAATGACCAGTGATGTTGAACATTTTTTCATTTGTTTGTCTGATGTTTCTACTTCTTTGTCTGAGAAATGTCTGTTCATTTCAGATGCCCATTTTTGGATTGGGTCTTTAAATTAGGTAGGTCTGTTTTTTTTAAGTTCTTTATAGATTCTAGATAGTAGAACTTTGTCTGAGGAACAGGAGGTGAAAAATTTTCCCCACATTGTGGGCTGTCTCTTCACACTGATGGTGGTTTCTCTTGTTGTGCAGAAGCTTTTTAATAATAAGAGATCCTACTTGCTGATTGTTTGTGCTAGTTCACGGGGAACTGAGGTTTTCTTCATAAAACCTTTTCCTACATCAATGTGTTCAAGAGTTCTACCTAGCCTCTGTTCCAGCTGGTTCAGCTTTTCTGTTTTAATATTTAGATCGTTATTCCATTTCAATTTTAGTTTAGTGCGTGGTGAGAAATATAGGTCTGGTTTTAGTCTTTGGCAAGTTGAAACCCAATTTTTCCATCACCATTTATTAAAGAGGCCATCTCTCCTCCAGTGAGGATGTTTGGCTCCTTTGTCAAAGATGAGGTGGCTGAGTGTGTCTGGAGTTGTTTCTGCATCTTCTAATCTGTTCCACTGGTCCTCCAGTCTGTTTCTTTGCTAATATCATGCTGTTTTGGGTTTTTTAAATCACAGTAGCTTTGTAGTATAGTTTCAAGTTGGGGGTTGTGATACATCCTGCCATGTCTCTGTTACCTAGAATTGCTTTTGCTATTCTAGGTCTCTTCTTGTTCCAGATGAATTTTTGGGTTGTTTTCTCAAGGTCTGTGAAGTGTGCTGCTGAAATTTCAATTGGGATGGCATTGAATCTACAGAGCATTTTTGGAATGATGGGTGTTTTCACTATGTTGATTCTTCCTACCCAGGAGCAAGGGATGTCTTTCCCTTTTGGCTATCGTCTTCAGTCACTCTTTTCAGAGTGCTATAGTTTTCAGAGTAGAGGTCTTTGATTTCTTTTGTTAGGTTGATTCCTAGGCATTTCAGTTTTTTGGATGCTATTGTGAAAGGAATTGTTTGCCCTATTTCTCTCTCAGTGAGTCTGTTGTTTGTGTAGAGGAAAGCTATTAATTTTTGTGTGTTGACCTTGTAACCAGCTACTTTACTGAATTTGGTAATTAAGTCTAGAAGACTTTTGGTGGAATTCTTGGGGTCTTCTATACAGAGTATTAGGTCATCTGCAAATAATGACAATTTGCCTTCATTTCCTATTTTATTCCTTTTATTTCTTTCTCTTATCTAATTGCAGTGCCTAATGTTTCCAAAACTGTATTGAACAGGAGTAGTGATAGCAGACATCCTTGTCTTGTTCCTGATTTTAGTGTGAAGGATTTCAGTTTTTGACCATTTAGTATGATATTGACTGTTGGTTTTTCACAGATGGCTTTTATCAGTTTGAGGTAGAGACCATCTATTCCGATTTTTTTGTAGAGTTTTTATCATAAATGCATGTTGGATTTTGTCAAATGCTTTTTCTGCATCTATTGAGATGATCATAAGGATTTTGTTCTTGGCTCTATTGATATAGTGTATTACATTGATTGATTTGTGTATGTTGAATCATCCCTGCGATGAATCCCACTTGGTCAGGGTGTATGATTTTCTTGATGATCTTCTGCATTCTATTTGCCAGTATCTTATTAAGGACTTTTGCATCTATGTTCATAAGTGAGATTGGCCTATAGTTCTCTTTTTCAGTTGGGTCTTTCTCTGCTTTGATGATCAAGGAGATGCTTGCTTCCAGGAATGAATTCGGGAATGTTGCTTCCATTTCAACTTCATTGAAGAGTTTAAACAGTAGTGGCACTAATTCCTCTCTAAATGTCTTGTAAAATTCCACAGTGAAGCCACCAGGACCCTGGCTTTTCTTAGTTGGTAAGATTTTAATTACATTTTCAAATTCACTGAATGATACTTGGGTTTTTTAGAGGTTTTAGGTCTTCTTTGTTCAACTTTGGTAATTCATACATATTTAGGAATCTGTCAATTTCTTCTGCGTTTTCCATCTTATTGGCATATAGGTTCTCGAAGCAGGTATTGATGATTCTCTGGATATCTGCTGGGTCTGTTGTAATTTCATCTTTTTCATTCCTAATTGTGTGGATTTGTGCCTTTCTTTCCTTTTTCCAATAAGGTTGGATAAAGGTTGGTCAATATTGTTTATTCTTTCAAAGAACCAACTCTTGGCTTCATTGAGTTTTTGTATTGTTCTCTTAGTCTTCATTGCATTGATCTCTCCTCTGATCTTTATAATTTCCTCCCTTGTATGAGCTTTGGGTTTGTATTGCTCTTATTTTTCTAGAAGCTTGAGGTTCACCATCAGGTTGTTTAATTGGGCTCACTCTGTTTTCCTAATATGAGTATTCACTGCTATAAATTTCCTTCATAAGACTGCTTTCATTGTGTCCCATAAATTCTGATATGTTGTATTGTCAATGTCACTTAATTGTAGGAACTGTCTCATTTCTTTTTTAGTTTCCTCTGTGACTCTTTGGTTATTTAAAACTGTGTTGTTCAATTTTAAATGTGTTTATGAAATTCTTGCTGTTTCTTTGGCTATTGATCTCCATTTTCATCACACTATGGTTTGATAATATACAGGGGATAACTTCAATTCCTTTGAACTTACTTAAACATGTTCTATAAGTGAGTGTGCGGCCTGTTTGGGAAAACCACTGGTGTGCAGCTGAAAAGAATGTGTATTCTGATTTTGCGGGGTGGAACACTCTGTTAAGTTTTTTGTTCAAGAATTTGATTGAGTTGTAGAATTTCATTGCTTTTCTTATCTAATTGATCTACCTATTTGTGACAGTGGGGTATTGAGGTACCCCACTGCTATTGTATTAGTGCTTGTATGATTTCTCATGCTCGTTAGTATTTGTTTTATACAGTTGGGTGCACTGTTGTTTGGTGCATGTATGTTTATGATTGCCACCTCTTCCTCTTGGATTGTTCCATTTACAAGGATGTAGTGTCCTTCTTTGTCTCTCTTAATCAGTTTTGGTTTGAAATCCACTTGAACTACAGAGAGGATAGCGTCTCCTGCTTTTCTTCAGGTTCCTGTATCATGGAGTACTGTTTTCCACCCTTAAACTTTCGAGTTTCTTTTTGAATCAAGTGTGTTTCTTGTATGTAGCATATTGTTGGATCTTGCTTCTTGACCCATTCTGCCAGTCTATTTCTTTTGACTGGTGAATTGAGACCATTAACATTGATGATTTTAAGTGTATATCATTTTATTGGTACATTTAAAGTGTACAACATAATGATATTCATCTTTGGAGATCTGCACCTTTACATACTCTCTTGGTTCTTATTTTTCCCTCTTCCCCTACCATCCCTTCAAACCCTCTGTCCCTCCCTATTTACAAAGACTTTGTTTCCATTCTTTCATTTTCTCATATTAATTCCATTCTCCTCTTTCCTTTCCCCTACCCCTCCCACTTCCCCCTCCCCTTTGCCCCTTTTATTCCTATTACATATTATCTGTTATACCTTGTAGTCCTTACTTACTCTTTCAGCTTCTCACACTAGAGAAACTATTTGGTATTTACACATGTGTGTCCTGTTTATTTGACTTAAGAGTATCTTCTCAATGTCCATCCATTTAGCAATAAATGTCTCTAATTTCTCATTTTTGATGGCTGAGTAGTACTCCATTTTATAAAAAAACTCACATTTTCTGGATCCAGTCTCCAGTTTATTTGGGCTGTTTCCAAGTTTTAACTATTACAAACTGCTGCTATGAACATGGGTGTGCAAATATCACTGTGGCATGATACTTTTAATTCTTTGGGGAAGATACCCAGCAGAGGAATAGCTGGGTCAAATGGGACTTCCAGTCCTACTTCTTTGAGTTATCTCCATACTGATTTCCACAGTGGTTACACCAACCTACACTTCCACCAGCAGAGGAGCAGTGTTCCTCTTTCCTCACATCCCTGCCAGCATTTGTTGTTGGTTGACTTCATGATAGCAGCCATTCTTTCTGGAGTGAGGTGGAATCTCAGCATTGTTTTCATTTGCATCTCTCGAATGACCAATGATGTTGAACATTTTTTCATATGTTTATTTGCTATGTCTACTTCTTTGTCTCAGAAATGTCTGTTCATCTCAGATACCCATTTTTGGATTGTGTCTTCAAATTTGAGAGGTCTGATTTTTCTAAGTTCTTTATAGATTCGAGATAGTAGACCTTTGTCTGAGGGACCACTAGTGAAAACTTTTTCCCACATTGTGGGTTGTCTCTTCACACTGCTGGTGGTTGCTCTTGCTGTGCAGAAGCTTTTTAGGAAAAAGAGATCCCACTTGTTGATTGTTTGTGTTAGTTCATGGGCAACTGAGGTTTTGTTCATAAAGTCTTTTCCTGCCCCAATGTTTTGAAGAGTTCTACCTAATCTCTGTTCCAGCTGGTTCAGTGTTTCTGGTTTTATATATAGTTCCTTAATCCATTTCAATTTTAGATTAGTGCATGGTGAGAGATATAGGCCCAGTTTCAGTCTTTGGCAAGTCGAAACCCAATTTCTCTAGCACCATTTATTAAAGGGACTATCTTTCCTCCAGCTAGAGTGTTTGGCTCCTTTCTCAAAGATGAGGTGGTTGAGTGTGTCTGGAGCTGTTTCTGCATCTTCTAATCTGTTCCACTGGTCTTCAGGTCTGTTTCTTTGCCAATACCATGCTGTTTTGATCACAGTAGCTTTGTAGTATAATTTCAACTTGGGGATTGTGATACCCCCTACCATGTCTGCTACCTAGAATTTCTTTTGCTATTCTGGGTCTCTTCTTGTTCCAAATGAATTTTTGCATTGTTTTCTCAAGGTCTATGAAGTATGCTGCTGGGATTTCAATTGGGATTGCATTGAATCTATATAGCAACTTTGGAAGTATAGCCATTTTCACTATGTTGATTCTTCCTACCAAGGAGCAAGGGATGTCTTTCTATTTTCTGATATCCCCTTCAATCTCTCTTTTCAGAGAAGAGGTCTTTGATTTCTTTTATTAGGTTGATTCCTAGGTTTTTCAGTTTTTTGGATACTATTGTGAAAGGAATTGTTTGACCTATTTCTCTCTCAGTGACTCTGTTGTTCATGTAGAGGAAAGCTATTGATTTTTGTTGGTTGACCTTGTATCCAGCTACTTTACTGAATTTGGTAATTAAGTCTAGAAGACATTTGGTGGAGTTCTTGGGGTCTTCTATATGGAGTATCGTGTCATCTGCAAATAATGACAATTTGCCTTCATTTCCTATCTCTATTCCTTTTATTTCTTTCTCTTGTCTAATTACTATGCCTAATGTTTCCAAAACTATATTGAACAAGAGTGGTGATAGTGGACATCCTTTTCTTGTTCCTGATTTTAGTGTGAAGGATTTCAGTTTTGACCATTTAGTATGATATTGGCTGTTGGCTTTTCATAGATGGCTTTTATCAGATTGAGATAGAGACCATCTGTTCCAATTTTTTGTAGGGTTTTTATCATAAATGAGTGTTAGATTTTGTCAAAT
The DNA here is from genome assembly GCF_053883595.1 of Heterocephalus glaber. Classification (NCBI taxonomy): domain Eukaryota; kingdom Metazoa; phylum Chordata; class Mammalia; order Rodentia; family Bathyergidae; genus Heterocephalus; species Heterocephalus glaber. The sequence goes on from NW_028258381.1 coordinate 27,434,174, forward strand.
GCTTTTTCTTCATCTATTGAGATGATCATATGTTTTTTGTCCCTGGCTCTATTGATACAGTGTAGTACATTGATTGATTTGCTTGTGTTGAACCATCCCTGCATCCCTGGGATGAATCCCCCTTGGTTAGGGTATATGATCTTCTTGATGATATTCTGCATTCTGTTTGCCAGTATCTTATTGAGGATTTTTGCATCTATGTTCATTAGTGAGGTTGGCCTATAGTTCTCCTTTTCGGTTGGGTCTTTTTCTGCTTTGCGGATCAAGGTGATGTTTGCTTCCAGGAATGATTTTGGGAGTATTCATTCCCTTTCAATTTCATTGAAGAGTTTAAACAGTAGTGGCAGTAGTTTCTCTCTAAATGTCTTATAGAAATCAGCAGTGAAGCCATCAGGACTTGGGCTTTTCTTGGTTGGTAAGTTTTTAATTATGTTTTCAATTTCATTGATTGATATTGGGTTGTTTAGAATTTTTAGGTCTTCTTCATTCAACTTTGGTAATTCATACATGTCTAGGAATCTGTCCATTTCTTCTGTGTTTTCCTTCTTGTTGGCATTTAGGTTCTGGAAGTAGGTATTGATGATTCTCTGGATTTCTGCTGTGTCTCTTGTAATTTCACCTTTTTCATTCCTAATTGCATGGATTTGGGCCTTTGCTTTCCTTTTCCTGATAAGTTCGTCTAAGGGTTTTTCAATTTTGTTGATTCTTTCAAAGAACCAAATCTTAGTTTCATTGATTTTTTTGTATCATTCTCTTAGTATCCATTGCATTTATTTCTACTCTGATCTTTATAATTTCCTCCCTTGTATGAGCTTTGGGTTTGTCTTGCTCTTCTCTTTCTAGAAACTTGAGCTTCAGCATCAGGTTGTTTAATTGGGCATGCTCTGTTTTCTGAATACAATTATTCACTGCTATAAATTTCCCTTGTAAGACTGCTTTCATTGTGTCCCATAGATTCCGATATGTTGTATTGTCATTGTCATTTATTTGAAGGAACTGTCTGATTTCTTCTTTAATTTCCTCTGTGACCCATTAGTTATTCAGAAGTGTGTTGTTCAATTTCCACGTGTTTATAAAGTTTTTGCAGTTTCTTTTGCTGTTGATCTCCAATTTCATTGCACTATGGTCTGATAATATACAGAGGATAACTTCAATTCCTTTGCACTTACCTAAATATGTTCTATGAGCAAATATGTGGTTCATTTTGGAGAATGACCCATGTGCAGCTGAAAAAAATGTGTATTCTGATTTTGTGGGGTGGAACACTTTGTATACATCTGTTAGGTTCATATCTTCAATAGTTTGATTGAGTTCTTGTATTTCATTGCTTGTTTTTTGTCTAATTGATCTATCTATTTGTGACAAAGGGATATTGAGGTCCCCTACTACTATTGTGTTAGTGCTCATATGGTTTTTCTTGTCCATTAGTATTTGTTTTATATAGTTGGGTGCACTAGTGTTTGGTGCATAGATATTTATGATTGTCATCTCTTCCTCTTGGATTGTTCCCTTTACAAGGATATAGTGTCCTTCTTTGTCTCCCTTAATCAGTGTTGGTTTGAAATCCACTTGGTCTGCAAAGAGGATAGCTTCTCCTGATTTTTTTTTTTTGGTTCCTGTCTCATGGAGTATTGTTTTCCACCCTCTAACTTTCAGTCTATGACTTTCTTTTTGAATTAAGTGTGTTTCTTGTATGCAACATATTGTTGGATCTTCCTTCTTGACCCATTCTGCCAGTCTATTTCTTTTGATTGGTGAGTTAAGACCATTAACATTGATGGTTATAACTGACATGTATTGAGTTACCATTTTCATGAGTTTTTCTTTTTGTTTCATCCTCCCCCTTTGCTTTTAATTTCTTCTCCTTCCCAGCAGATTCATTCTGCTGGGCTTCCTCGGGTTGTGATCCTCTTTGTGTTTTCCTAGGATTCTGTCTAAAAATTTTTGGAGTGCTGGTTTGGTATTCATCAAGTGCCTAAGGTACTCTTTTTCATGAAAGTGTCTTATTTCACCATCAATTTTGAAACATAGTTTTGCAGGGTACATTAATCTGGGTTGGAGGTTGTTTTCTTTTAGGGCTTGAAACACATCACTACAAGCTCTTCTTGACGTAAGGGTTTGGACTGAGAAGTCTACTGTGATTCTGATGGGCTTTCCTTTGCATATGATTTGTTTCTTTTCTATAACTACCTGTAGAATTTTGTTCTTCTGTTGGATTTCTGGAATCTTAACTATTATATGCCTATGTGTAGATTTTTTTTGATGAAGGCTAGTTGGAGTCCTATATGCCTCACTTATCTGTATGTCAAATTCTTTTCCCCTGTTTGGGAAGTTTTCTGCCATCACTTATGTAAACAGGTTTTTTTAATGTCATCTGCACTCTCTCCTATTTCTTCATTGACTCTAATCAGTCTTATGTTATTTTTCTTTACATCATCTAGCAGCTGCTGGATTGATTCCTCATGGTCCCTTAAAATTTTAAAGAACTTTTTCTTTTCCTGGTCACTAATTGCAATCTTATCTTCAGTGTCTGAAATTCTGTCTTCACATTTGCTCATTCTGCTGCATAGACCTTCAATGGAGTTTTTAATCACCTGCAAATCTATTTGCATCTGTTTTATGGATTCAATTTGTTTCCTATGTTGGGATTCCATCATGTTGCTCAGCTCCTCTATTTTTTAATCTGTATCTACTCTAGATTTCTTAATCATGTCTTGCACTATGGGCACAATCTTTGCTGTTATGTGAGAAATTATTTCTGATTTCACTTTTACCAGATCCTCTTTTATTGCTAGTTCAGGGAGTTCAGGTGGTTGAGTATCAGAGTGTTCCATCTCGTTTCCCTTTGGGGTTGCTGTAGGTGATCTGGAAGTCTGGTTCTGCGGCTTCTTTACCTGTCTTCTCATTTTGATGCACGGGGGATGGGGGGTCTGCGTTCCTGGTGCCCATGCAGCTTATCTCCTCTGGGCTCAGAGCTGTGGCACACCTATCCAGAAGCTTCCTCTATGTTGGGACCTGCAGCACACCTACCCAGAAGCCTCCTGGTGCCTGCGAGCTGTGGTGCACCAATCTGGAAGTCTCCTCTGGGGTCGGAGCTGTGGCACGCCTACCCAGAAGCTTCCTCTGCACTGGGAGCCAAAGCACACCTACCCAGAAGCCTCCTGCTGCCTGCGAGCCACAGTGTGCCAATCTGGAGCTGATGGTTTTAACTGATACGTATTGACTTATCATTGTCATGACTTTTTCTTTTTGTTGGATCCTCCTCCTTTGCATTTAATTTCCTGTCATGCCTGATGGATTCATTCTACTGGGCTTCTTTGGATTGTGATCCTCATTGTCTTTTCCTAGGATATTGTCTGAAATTTTTTGTATTGCTGTTTGGTATTCATGAAGTTCCTAAAGTGCTCTTTGTCATGAAAGTATCTTATTTCTCCATCAATTTTGAAAGATAGTTTTGCAGGAGACATCAATCTGGATTGGAGGCTCTTTTCCTTTAGGTATTGCAATGTGCCACTCCAAGCTCTTCTTGCCTTGAGTGTTTGCATTGAGAAGTCTGCTGTGATTCTGATGGGCTTTCCATTGTATGTGATCTGTTTCTTTTCTCTAACTGCTTGTAGAATTTTGTTCTTCTGTTGGGTTTCTGGAATCTTAGCAATTATATGCCTATGAGTAGATTTTTTTTTGGTGAAGGCTATTTGGAGTCCTATATGCCTCACTTATCTGTAGGTCAAATTCTTTTCCCCTGTTTGGGAAGCTTTCTGCCATCACTTCTGTAAACAGGTTTTTTAATGTCATCTGCACTCTCTCCTGTTTCTTCATTGACTCTAATCAGTCTTATGTTATTCTTCTTTGCATCATCTAGCAGCTGCTGGATTGATTTCTCATGGTCCCTTAGTCTTTTAAAGAAATTTTTCTTTTCCTGGTCACTAAATGCAATTTCATCTTCTATATCTGAAATTCTGTCCCCACATTGGCTCATTCTGCTGTGTAGGCTTTTAATGGAGTTTTTCATCTCCTGAAAATCTGTTTGCATCTGTTTTATGGACTCCATTTGTTTCCTATGTTCAGATTCCATCATGTTCCTCAGCTCCTCTATTTTTTTGTCTGTGTCCTCTCTAGATTTCTTAATCATGTCTTGCACTATGGGAACAATTTCTGCTGTTATCTGAGAAATTATTTCTCATTTCATTTTTTCCACATCCTTTTGTTGACAGTTCAGGGAGTCCAGGTGGTTGAGTATCAGATTTTTTGATCTCGTTTCCCTTTGGGGTTCCTTTAGGTGATCTGGAAGTCTGTTTTTGAGACTTGTTTACATGAATTCTCATTTCAACGGGGGTTGGGGGGTGGGAGGGTGAGGGATGTTTATTGCTGGTGCTGGTGTGGCTCACCTCCTGGGTGCTGGGGGTAATGGTAGGCTGACCCAGGAGGTTCACCTTCTCTGCACTGGGGGCAGCTCTGCTCCTGAGTGCTAGGGGCAGTGGAGTGGTGGCCAGGAATTTCACTTCCTCTCCAAAGATGCTATTTTCTCACACTTTGCCAAAACTTTATGTTACCATATTTAAAATCTTTACTTATTTTAATTTACATTTCTTTGATCATTAATGAAGTCATTATAAATAGTTGTATACACACATATTAGCATCTGGGTTTCTTTTATTGTCAATTATGTGGTTGTATACTTATTTTTCTACTGTATTGACCACCCTTTTCTTGTTCATTAGAAGATTTCCACTATTACGATGCACATATATTTATTATTTTTCTTTTGATTTTGATAATCAGGCTTAGTAATTTGAAAACATTATTTTAATGTAGCTAAATTCATCAATCTTTTTTCTTTGAGGTTGTCTAATTTTACTTTTTGCCAAAACAACCCTTTTTTGCATCCAAGATAACATACTTAGATTTATTTCTAATTATTTTATAGCTCTAGTTTTTATATTTAACTATAATTCACTCATATTACAATGCTCACATTTACTCTTTCCCAAGTAGCTAAGCAATTGCTCTATACTACTTACTGTGAATTTTCCAAGCTGATGTGAAGCATGTTCATCACACTCTAAGTTAGTAAAAGTATTTGTGCCAGTTCTATCTACATTGCTCGATTGTCTTGTCTATTTGTACTTCAGTCAGAACTACACATTGCCCAGGCTTGGTTTAATCTAGTCTCTTGAGAAATAGCACCCTAGAAATGGGCCTTCCAATCTTACCTCCTTAACCATCACCTTCTCTGAATTCTACCATAAGAATGGAATGAAATGTTCATTGACTTCCTTAGGGATGGATGGATGGATGGACAATGGATGAATAGATGAGCAAGTGTCAGCAGAAGGAAAAAGAATTAACATTTTCTGAGTATTTATTTGTATTATGCTGTTTATAGTGAATCTTTTCCATTTTGATTACAATATGGATATATATCATAATCACCATTTTTCAGATAAGAAAATTGCCTTCAGAGTTATATTGCCAAGATTACTCCACAAATGAGAGGAAGAATTAGAATTGAAATTAGAATCTATCTGACTTCAACTGTCATGTAACTTGCATGGTTTAGTTATTTTCTTGTTGCTGGGAGAAAATACTCAACAACCACAACTTAAAAGAGGAAAGGTTTATTTTAGGTCACAGTTTTAGAGTTTTCAGTACAGAGTTGGTTGGCTCCAAGGTACGGCATCATGGCAGAGGAGAAACAGTCTATGACATGGCAGGCAGGAAGCCTGACTTCCTTCTTTCCCCTTATATTCCATCCAGGCTACAAATGCCACTCATATCCAGGGTAAGCCTTCTCTCTTCAATAATTCTAATACCCACAACTATGCTAAACGAATCAGTAGAATGATACAGTTACCATACTCTTAACCCAGTATCACATACCCATGATCCCATCACATCGCACAAGCCCCACCTATAAGTGCATGAGGCTTTGGTGGGATATCTAGATATAACCCATAACATCATGGGACCTAGTACAAGGGGTGAGAGGGGAACCCATATCCCTGACCATCATTCTATGAATGACTGGAGACAGTCTTTTCCAGTTCTATTTCCACCACAGGAGGAGAGGGTACACAGCCAGAGCCTCTGGATGCCTCTTACCCTTATTATGCCAGGGCTCTGCCAATGTGTGTACAAAAAGAGGATGTATAGCCACATGGTAAAATCAGAGGTCATTTCCAGCAGTACTCTCCTTCTGTGACCATTTCCCAAATATGCATTTTTCATCTAAGTCTGCCATACTCTTAAAACTTCCTACCACTTTTATGGTTAAGCTCTGTCTCTGAGATACCTGTTTTAGGGGGCAATGAAAAATCCAGCTCAAGATATGTGATATTGGGTAGTTTATTTTACACTACAAAGCTTAAATCTGATTATCCTTTAAATAAGAATAATTTTATCCAACTTAGGAGGATAAAACAAATCATGAAATAAAGTGTTTGGAACATGCCTAATGTAGAGGGCTCAGTTTGTGCTAATTATTGTTCTAACAATTATTTCTTGTTACCATGAAAACTGAGGGTCAACCAATGAAGAAATAGACACTGCATATCTAATGTTATTTAGAGGAATGCATAGTTAATAGATATGTAAGAATATTGTGGAGTTGCAAGGCTTTAAAGGACAGATCTAAATACTAGGTAGAGAGCCCAAGAAAGAGAGGAGGGAAAGGGCAGAAAACTTGCCACGCTACACTAGATGAAGCTTGTCCTCTCCAAATGTTCTTGGCCTGGTGTTTGTCAGAAAGAGAATATGTTCATTAACCCCAAAAGGCCTAGCATCATTCCTTCCAGAATTTGGCATCACTACTGTCTGTGCTTAGGAAGCAAAATAAAAGAAGCCAATAAAACAGCTCATATGGCCATCTGGGAAGTAAAGGGGAGGGAGGCAAGCACTTCATGTGTAGGAGCCACCAGAAGCATCTTCCACTATCATTCATGCCTTGCACTTCTATACTGACTAAACATTCAGTAGAGATTGGTTGAAAGGTAGAGATGTACTGACGGAAAAGTCATAGAAGATCCTGCCTGTAGGACCACCTGCCAGAGAGACTGAACACACAGCTAAGTACTTACACTTAGGATAAAAAGTACTGTGCTCAGGCCAGTCCATACAGTATGGCACAAAGTTAAGGGATGCAACCAGCTTTGAGGGTCAGTGAAGGAATGCTGAGTCTAAAGGATAAACAGTGGACTCCAGGAGTGAGGAGTCAGGGGTGGCTTCCATGCAATGAAGGCATCACAAGCATATCCTTGGTCATGGAGGTGAGTGAGGTCACTGGAGAAACTGTGAATGAGATACAAGTCACTTTTTATGGCTGGAACCTTGCATGAGAAAAGCAAGAGTAGTGGAAGGTGAGATGCAATAAGTAATCAGGGAGAAGGAGCTGCTCAGGAAGCCTCCTGCAGACTTGGCCAAGGGTTCTGGCCTACACACAATGCACATGTAGGCTGGCTCATGACAAGCAGTCCCCACTAAAACTGTTGTTTTAGTGGAGAGCTCAGGTCTTTAAACTAACATAGCAGCTTCATTTTTGATACTACATTTGTTGTCCTGAGGTTCTGAAATAACCTACTTGCATACCCTGAAGAATGTGCCAGAAGCATTGAACACAGCTTGGAGGTGGACTTGAACTCCGACTTAGAAGCCATTAAAAAAAGAATTCTCACTGTTATCTTGAGGATCTATGCTAGGAACAGCTAAAGTAAGTTCTGATATTACTTCACAGAGGAGCATCAAAACCCTTTCCCTGAAATGAGGAAATGCCAGAGATAAAAGCCAGCTCAAAGTTGGCCAAGCAACACATATTAATCCTATGGCTTGTAAGCGGTGATCTCACTATAAAATATACCAATAATTCATCTCAGAGAATTATCTTTCAGCAGGGAGTCAAACCACACATGTTTTTAGTAAGTATTTTTTGAGTAGGGAGAGTGAGGGAAAGGGAAGAGATAAAACAAAGAGAAGGAAGAAAAAGAGGGAAAGAGGGAAGGAAGGAAAAAAGGAAAAAAGGGAGAAAAGGAGGGAGTGTCTGTATGTGTGTATTAAATCTTGTTCAGGTCAAAATGACACAAACATAACATCTGGACATATTCTACAGTCCCAGTAGAGCAGGGAGTACAAAGAATTTCTTTCCATACCCCAGGGACAATGTGAAACCCACAAATGTCATAAGGTAACAAAAGGTCATGCCCCAAAAGACTCATGGTATATTCTAACTATTAAAAGTGAGCTTATAATATCCAGTGGATTCTTCTCTTAGGTCAGTAGGAGGAGGTAGTGGAAGACTTCAACTTATTGTATGACTTGCTGTTCACCAAATTCCTTTAAGTCAAAGCAGAAGTGACACATTAAGAGGAAAATGTCTTCTTGTAAATCTCCTTATGCATAGACTTTCTTTTCAAAAGGCTAATTATTCACAAACATCTCAACCTGTGGATTATTAACTATTTCAAAATAAATTTGATCAAAAATATTTTTGCATTTTCCTAAAGTCTAAGAGATGCTCATAAAAATGCCTTTTGTTTAGAGCTTTTTGGTTACAGGAAAGAAAGTCACAAAAATTTCCTCAGAAGGGCATGTATGTCATATGGCTGTGCGGGAAAATAGGACATTAGGAATCTGATTCACATGGAAACCGAGCCTAGGAAAGCCAAGCATCTAGGATTTAGGAAAGAAAAGGACTGACACAGGACTAAGACCAGATGGCCTGAGGACGAGGTTAGAGCCTCTTGTTTTGAGGGGCAGGAATTTGCCAAATTGTTTTCTGGAACTCTCCTACTAACTTTCCTCTGCAATTTCTCTCCATATTTCTTGACTCCCAGCTTTACCTATTTCTCTGGCTACTTGCTCAGCAATTTATTTCATAATTTCTTCAGGAGAAAAATATGATTTTCTGTTTCTATCACACAAGAAAAGTACATAGGTATATATGAAAATTATATAACATGATACCTATATCAATATAAATATTGATACTGTATCAATTAGCAACATACCCACTACACATGATAATCAGAGTTGAAAGTTCATGTTGCTGAGCTTCATAAAAACAAAATTGCAATGGGTGTGGTGGCATACACCTGTAATCCCAGCACTCTAGGAAATGGAGGCAGAAGGAATCATAAGTTCAAGCCCAGCCCAGAAAACTTAGCAACTTTTTCAGACCTTGTCTGAAAAAAAAAAAGGCTGGGTATATAGCTCAGTGTCAAGTCTCTGGGTTCAATCCCCAGTCCCTCCCCACACACACACACACCCTGGACCAAAAAATTTTTCATATAGCTTACATAATGAGCAATTCAGCATAAATGAGCAATTCCATAGACATCTTGAGAGTCTTACTGCTTCTTACAAACATCGAATCAAAGTTATTCAATTTTGAAAAAAATGAACAAAAATAGCACAACAGTACAAATAAAACAAAAGTAGTATAAACATTCAATTCAGATTTACTGCATGAGCACTAATGACAGGCTGACCATCTGGCAGGTATGTAGGAAGTTCCTTTTTCTGTTTTGTGCTGCCCATTCACTTGGCTGAAGAAAACCTCCTCCCTGAGTCCCCAGCCCTCAGCAGTAGCCACATCGGTCTCAGCCTTACCAAAGTGCAGTTCCTATTGGTACAAGAAAGATTTGACTCCTAATTTCATCAACTTTGAGCCTTTGAATCCCAGGATGAGTTGGGTCCCTAATAGAGTGAACTCTACATTTTAGAGATTAAGTAACTTCCGCAAATGTGAACATACCTGGGGTTAAGTTGTGGTGAGTAGATTATACACACTATTAGAAAGGCAAAGATTTATGATCTCTGGAAAACTACTGTTGAAGAGGCATCAATAGACCCTATAAGGGAGAGCGAGGTTTTGATCAGATAAGAGGAGACTGAAGTGTGTTCCAGGAAAAGACAATGAACTAGAGACACAGCATATGTGAATGGTGGCTGTGGAGGAGACTGCCCCACATGGTATAAAATGCAAATGAAAAATATCTTTTGAAATCTTGGAGAGTCCATACAGCAAAGGGCACTTAAAGCCAAATAGATCAATTTGGTTTTACTATGGCAAGAAACAGGAGATCATTATAGATTCCTGACGTTAGGTAATTGTAAGCCAGCTCATTCTTTTACAATAAATTGTTGGTTGAATAAACTCCTCTAGCCAGTCTAAGGCTAAGGTGCTTTTGGCTCTTGAACATGAAGACATTTACCTGCAATTTACGATATAGTCTACGAATACAGTCATCTATCTTACAAGGTTAGATGTTTTTTCTTTTTGGTGGAGGAGGGATTAAGATGAAAAATTTACTGTTGCTATGAGAAATTTAAAGGCTTCAAGAAAGTGTGGTCAGAAATGGCCTTTTCTGGTTTGGGGAAGAATAAAATTCCTAATCTCTACTCCTTTAATACTAAATAATTAAAAGTTGTTAGGAAGAAAAATACCTACAATAAAGCATAGAGGCCCAGAACATAACCTAGCCATCGCCTGAGTCTTGTTGCCATGGGGCAGAGAAAAATCCATGTTTTGGGAGTGGATTTTCATACCAATCGTGACCCTGTTCTCCTGGAGGACAGTACTTGGAAAATTTCCAGTAAAGGACTCAGGGTAATGTGCTGCAAACTATGCTAGGCTGACCTGAGCCCATGGAAGAGGATGCCCAGCCTCACATCTGCAAGAGCCCCTGTGGCCATGAGGGCCAGCAGCTCTGTGCTAGTGATAGCAGCAGGCACCGGCAGCTCAGCTCCAAACATCTGGACTCGAAAGTGTCTACTGCTAATGGTATGACAAAGAGCAGTAGAGGAGTTTTGCTTCAAGGGGAAGCAAGTGGGAGCGACTTCTAGATTCATTTGAGAGCACAGAAGCAAAGTCCCCTGGATTTGTTAAATACCAAGGGCATTATTGCCAAACAATTGGGTTCGAGAGGGAAGAAGAGAGAATAGGACCAGATGAGCTGAATCTTTGCCCGCCTGGTCAATAGGCAATCTCATGTCCACTCCAGTCACTGTGGAGAGGTCCTATTTTGTACTCTGCAGCATAATGTAAGGCAAGGCAGTCATTATGTACCAAATAAACACAAAGGATGTGCACTATAAGCCCATCTCACTGTCTCCAGTTCTGGGAACCCAAGAAGATAAACTCACCAAAAGAATAAATAAACAGAGATGTGATAATATCAATAGAGCTAGCTGAGTGCATTGTGATGGGAAAACAAATAGAAAACAAGGTTTGCAGAGGTATTTGAAAGTTCATTGATTGGGAAATTGAGATTATTTATCAAACAATCCTAATGATTACAAAGCTTTTCCCTTACACAGTTGTATGTAACACTAAACTTTTCCCAGGAGTCACACTCTTTCATTTCTACTGTTTTGTAATGAATTTGAAACTTTAAACAAATTGTCCAGAAATATTTATATCATTAATTATAAAATTTCCAAAAGCTAATTATTCCTTTTCTGGATAGCTCCTTTCTTCATTCCCTTCTTACATAGTCACTGCTTATAAATTGATCAGAAAATAAACAATAAAATGTAGAGACCATAGATCAGAGGGTTCTTGAGTTGCAGATTTTTAAAACTCAGCTAAGAGGCTAAGGAGCTGTTAACAGTAAAGCTCACCCATGCCACCTTCACCTTCAACCCCTCACTACCCACAGGGATCATATGTATGGTCATGTAAACAGGGTCAGGATCCTATATTCCAAGCCAACATCCCAGGCAGCGTCTTACCCAGGTGCCCCCAGGACTGCATTAGAAAAACACAGTGATAGCTTTGATTAGAAATCCTGAGTAGCAGTCTAAAAAGTTTAGTAAGAAAACAGGATAAGTGATTCCTCATCTGTGTATTTTCCTATAACTATATGCATATCTTTATTATCTCCAAAACCCAGGTAAGAAAAGTGAGGCATGAGAAATTAAGTGGCTGTTAAAATGTTCAGAGATGACCTAGCATGCTGAAGACTATAATTACAACCTACTTTCTGTCGGGCTGCAAAACTTATGCAAAACAAACTTTGCCCATGATAGGATGACAACTAAGTGTAAATCCTCTTGTTTTGGTTGGCTGCAGTGAAGCATTTCCAGTTAGGTTCCTACCACATGTGATAATTCATCCTCAATAAAAATAACAGCCTATACCTACTGTCTTGATATCTGTAACCTCTTCTTGCAAAGCATGATAAAGTGAGCCTTTGTCTTTTAGTTTCCTGATCTAAAAGTGAGTAGGTTTTCTTAATGACAAATGACAAGGTGTTTTAACTAATTATTTTCCCATTCTATTTTCCACCTGGAGGAGTATATCTCATTGTTTCCAAGACCTTGGTTCATAGTTCTGATCTTGACCAAGAGATAGATGATTAGCAGGAAGATGGCAACAAAAGCAGAGTTTTGGAATTTCTGCTCCTGTATCCAGTGCCTGCGCACCTTAGTATTTTAGTAGTTGTAATATTTTCTTGTTCACTCCTTAGTTACTTAGACAAGTTCTTTGCCCATGCTGCTTAAATGACATTGGTCACAGCAATAACTGCATCTACAGAGTGCACACAATGGGCACCTAACTCTCCCCGCTGTGAGAGAATTACTGGTAGGCAGGGCCTTATATGTATTTAGGCTGGGATTTTATTTGAAAACATTTATCTCATTTTTCATTAGAATTAAAGCTGGGATTACTTTTGGAGGTACGTAGACTATGGCAGGATAGACGGGCTTCTTCTCTAATAATAAATAACTCATAATTCCTATCTATATATATTAATTAATTCACAATAAAGAACAGATTAATAAAAGCTAGATCACACTTCTGTATCCTTTACCTCTTCTTTTGGCACTCAATAATCTGGAAGATTTCCAATTCTCCAAAGTTATGCCATATTTTAAGCTTAAGTTTATTCTCTAATGGGTAGGAATAATTTTGTATAAATTGCCTAATTTAAAGGCATTTTGACATTTTATTTTGTTTAGTTGTTAAGACTTTAGTTGAATGCTTTAAAACTAAATTAACATAGCTTGAAGTCAGATAATATTTCAATTGCCTCTTACTTTAAAAAGTCAAATAATGTTTGATTAATGCATAAAAGAATTATTAGAATGAAGCAAATTTTTAATAGTAAAGTAATTGGTACATGGTGTACTTTTTCTTTGGAAATGTCATTTTACAGAACATAAAAGGAAAGGAAAGATATATTGGAGTGCAGAAACAACAAACTTACGTGCTGTCCTTATAGCCAGAATACATGATTTGTATACAACAAGAAGATGAAAGAGTGAGCAGTTGGAATAAGCCCAGATTCCCAGTTGCATCCTAGGGAAAGTTCATCTCATTTCATTTCTATGTGGATTACAGACTTGAGGAACAAAATCACTTCACTAGTATAAATCTAAACTTTCAGTATGACATTTAGGAAGTTCAGGATCCACCTGTCAATAAGAGGCTGGGTTGTGGGTTGGTTACAGCAAAGTCAGCTGAAGTCATGAACAAAGTGGAAAGACCAGTAATTTGTTAACGAGCTAAGTTACAGAGTTCTGAATTTGTCCTACATTGTTCAGAATCTATCAATAGATGTATTTTGTATAAATAACTGGAAAACATTTACAATAATGATAATATAATACATAATGGCAGAAATATGATTCAACAATCTGCAGAATAGTTACAGTGATAGAGTCCAACTAATATATGCCATCACACTGCTTATAGCACATGAACCCTACTAATTTGACAGGGAACTACAGCTGCCAGAAAACTAAATACAATCATCCTCATTATCTGTAGGAGAATTGCTTCCAGAGCTCCTATAGATAGCAAAACCCTCAGATGCTCAAATCCCTTTCATAAAGTGGCATAGTATTTTCACATACCCTATACTCTTATATACTTTAAGTCATCTCTAGATTAGATAATGCCTAATAGAATGAAAATTCTATATGAATACTTGCGGCAATTTATTGTTTAGGGACTAGTGATAGAGAAGTTTCTGTACATATTAAATACAGACACAGTTTTTTCCAGATCATTTTGACCCATGGTTGGCTGAATCTGTAGGTATTCAACAAGTTCCTTGAAAGGAACCTGGGCCTTCCAAGACATGGAACCAAACTGTGTAATTTTGTCTAGTTTATCTATAAATAGATACTGAATAAAAGATACCGGCAAAATTGAATAAATAATTGTTAAAATCAAAATAACTCTTTCTTACCTTGACCCCTATCCTCCCCATACTCCCACATGTTTATCACATTTTCAACATGAATGTGAGGGAAAATACTAAGAATTATAAGTGTTCTTAAATTATGACATATAATATGACATGTAAGGAGTCCTCTTGCTTTCTAATTCAATTTCTTTCCAGCAGACTTCAAGTATAACACAGGTTTAGAAGTCATTCTAGTCTTTAGGGAATGATTCTTAGACCAACAAGCACTGAGGAGATCAGGTTCCGTAGGTTACACCTACCCAAGAAATTCTGACATGCTTCCCCTAAAAAATTTCTGTATAAATTACTGTATATGGAATCTGAAAGGCATTTTGAGGTTTACTAGAAAATAAACATCCTATAATAGCCCAAACCATAGACAAGAACAAAAGTCTAAACCCAGAGTAGATAGCTATGAACAGGGGCTGGAAGCAAAGCATGTCAAGGAAGGGCAAGATTATACTGAAGATTATACTGATTATATTCATTTGTCAGAGCCTGAATCCCAATACAGAGGCTTCTGTGACCTCTAGGTGGAAAAGCAAAACCTGAATATTCTTCACTAACCAGAGACCTTCTAATGGAGCTGAAGCTGTTCCAAGATGATAGCTTTGCTTGCCTCCTGGCAGAAGCAAATACGAATCATATCTGGAGAAAAGCATCCATAATTTAGGTCTCATGATTCCCACAAATTAAGTTATATTCAAAACACACAATGAAATAAGACACTATGATTGAGCTCAGCAGAAACCATGAACCATGGATCTGAATTACCCCAAACCTTCCGAATTATCAGAGGCAAAATATAAAATTATGATTCCATAGGATACTAAAATTGTAAAATGAAGTATCATATTGTGACATGAAATATTATAAAATTATGACTTGTTTAATAATCTGAAGTTTTGAATTTAACAAATAAGCAAGGAGTGAGTGGATTATTAAAAAATGTCCAAAAAGATTTAGAATAAAAATATGAGAAATTTAAAAACTAAAGTAAATTGAAATTAATAGCTTATCTTCTGAGTTAAACAACAGATTAAAGATAGCAATAAGGAATTAGAGGACTGTAAAATTAAATAGATTATCCAGAATGTGGCAAAGAGAAGGAAAAGTTTAGACTACAGGAAGAATATTGACAGGCAGCAAAGAAAGCATAATAAGGTTTTAATATCTTTTCCAAGTGTTGAAGAATTTATATTCGAAGGGAAAATGGTTGAAACTTTGTTTTCAAAGCTGATAAAAGATAAACTTGTGTTTACAGGAAGCCCAGATAAAAATAAATAGGAATCCATCTATACTTGTGCACTTTATTTTAGAACTACAGTATGACAAGACCAAGAGATTCCTTTAAAAAGCAACCTGTGTTTGGGGGGAGGAAGATAGCAAAAAAATAAATGCCTTTAAGGCCGATAAATATTACAGAAAAAGTGGAGTGGTATCTTCCACTGAGCAATATATTGATGGGAAATACATGACAACCTAAAATTGTGTATCCAGAAAAAGCAAAGTTTTAAGAACAACTGTGAAATACTTTTTCAGAGCAATGTCTGATCATGAGCCCTCTTCCACAGCTCTGTCCTTTGCACTTTGCCCTGTATCTTCCCTCCTCTGTCTTCCCACTGCCTTCAGACCACAGTTCACAGTCCTTGGCCCTGTTTCCTCTTCCCCTGCTTTGCAGGAGCTGGGACCCCTTTGTGAACACTCTATCCTGCAAAGCACTTAAATGCTGGCAAACCAAGTATCTCTCCCTACACACAGGCAAAGTGAGCAGCTCCCTGTCCTCTCCACTGTCCCACAGATGCACCTCATGGGAATTGTCCTCATCTCCTGACCATTCCACCATCAACTCAGGTTTCCTTTCGAGAATATTTCAAAGATAATACGGGTTCAGTATTTGTCACCTCAAAGATTTTCACTTTTTTTTCAATATGAGGAATTGAACCCAGGGCCTTTACACTGAGCTACCTACCAGCTATTTTATTTTACTTTATTTTATTTTAAATTTTGAGACAAGGTCTCTCTAAGTCACTAAGTTGCCAAGGCTAGACTCAAACTTGTGATCCTTCTGACTCAGCCTCCAAGAGTGTTGAGATAATAGGACTGCACAAAGGAGTCCTACACCTGTCCACATTTTCACCTTTAATCAGCATCAGCTTGCCCTTGCCAAGGTCATAGTCTGAGTCATCCACTGAAACCCCTTCCTCTATAGTAATTTGTTCTTACAGCTATTTTCTTCCCTTATTTGCCCTGCATTTAGCCCAGTCACTTGCAGGACTCTGAGAGTGAGAATCTCCTTATGATTTGAGCCACAGCACTTCCCTTGCCTCACCTGGTCACAAGCAAGATCATCTTTCCTTTTCCAGCACACCCTCTGCACAAAACTCATGATCATCCTTTCTGCTTCATTGCTGAAGATAAATCATACAATTGCATATTTGAATTCACTAAAAATCAAGATTTCCACCCAGAACTGAGACATCAGTGTTGTCCCCACTTCAGAGTGAAGCAGTGGGCTGATGCTATCCTTCCCCACAGTGACTGATCCCTAGCCACTTGCCTTCTATGGGTGGCCTTGCCTTCACTCTCTTGAAAAGCAGATGCTTTCTGTTGGCAGGTGACCTAGCTTCCTTTGCTTCCCTACTGCACATCCACTTGCACAAGAATGCTTATCTTCCTGTCACCATGCACACTGGCTCACATACTGAGCAATAGGGACCCCTTCCTTTAGAGTATTCACCAGCCAGCCATCTTCACTGATCTCCCCCAGTCTCAGTGGGGTTTCATGACTGAGCAATTTTTATTTCCACTTTGTACATTTGTCTGGATAATTTTACCCCTTAGAAAACCAATTACTATTTTCATGCTGATGGTTCAAATTTATATTTCAGATCTAGTATAATTTGGCTCTGAAATGTCCCCCAAAGACCCACATTATAAACACTTGGTGTACAGGTGCGTGTTATTGGGGAGGTGGGGGAGCCTTTAATAGGTAGAGTCTGGAAGGAGGTCTTTACATCACTGGGGAGGTGCCTTCCAAAGGGGATTATGGAACCCCTACCCCCTTTTCCCCTCTCTTTTTTGTCCTGACCATGAATGAAAAGTATTGCTTTACTGAGTGCTCCTGCCATAAGGTGCTACCTTACCATGGTCCTAAAAGCAATGGACCTTGGAACATATTACAGAATCCCCTGACTGATTTATTGATGGAAGCACTTCAAATACCACCCCTCCCAAAGCAGGGTATGCCATCACTGAAGGCAATCATAACCAATCTTCCTGCCCTCTCCAAGAAGTAATCGAGATGGCAACCCTCCACATGGGGACAACTTCATAGCAGGGAGAACTCATCCCACTCACTAGAGCTCTCACTCTTGTAGAAGATAAAACCATCAACATTTACACAGACTCCAAATATGCATCTAATATCCTACACTCAAATGCCCAAATTTGGCATGAAAGGGAATTCTTAACTGCAAAAAATACCTCTATACAAAATGGTCTCCTAATTCAAAACCTTCTGGAGGCAGCTCTTCTACCCTATAAAGGTGCAATCATTCATTGCAAGGGTCATCAAAGACCCAACTCATGGGATAAACATTGCATATCATTTGTGGAAATAATGAGCCTAATAGAGTAGTGAAACAGCAGCTACCAATCCTCTCTCTGTTCCTCAATTCCTGTTCCCTCTTATACCTTCCTACTCAACTGGAGAAATAACTCTACTCACATAGGGTGCATAACAAGAGGACAGTGGTAGTTTCTCCATGAAAAACTGATCCTTCCTGAAAGCTTGCAAAATGAACTACTTTCAACTTTCCATGACCAGTTCCATGCTGGATCATTCCCTCTCCTCCAATTCCTACAGCCTCATAAACATTTCACCCCTAGGTTTAGGACCTCACTGAAAACGATTATCACCCAATGCTCCATATACCAAAGTACCAACCCCCAGAACAACCTGACTGTGTCCTTTCCTCACCCATTAATTTTGGGGATCCCTCCCTGGCACTGACTGGCAAGTAGACTTTCTTCACCTTCCTTCAGTTAAAAACAAAAAAAGCAAAGATACCTCCTTGTCCTAGTTGACACCATCTCAGGACAAATACAGGCCTTTCCTACATCAAACAAAAGATCCTCCACAGCAGCATATATCCTACTCACTGAAATCATCTTCCCCAACTTCAGACTCCCAACCTCCATGCAAACCAATAGGCAACTTGAATTTACTTCACAGATCACTCAACAGGTAGCCTCCTCCCTAAATGTAACCTGGGAGTTCCACATTCCAGATCAACCCCATTCCTAAGTTAAGGTCAAAAAGGCTAATCACCTTCTTAAACAGAGCCTAACCACGTTTTAACTCCAGGTTCACTTAGATTGATCTAAACTCCTATACTTAGCCCTTTTCAAACACAGGTCTCCTAAATGCAAACTTCTTATGCTCAGTCCCTTTGAGATTCTATACTGAAGGCCCTTCATTGTCTTCACATTCCCTTCCTCCAATTCAAACCTACCTTCTCCTCTTTCAAATTCCTTACTTAACTCTTTAGGCATCTCATTTGGAATTATTCTGACTCCATTCTTCCAAAACTCTCACTCTTCCATTCTTACAACCTGGAAACTGGATATATATAAAGTCTCCCAACTCCTCTCAGGGATGGAAAGTAAAATGCACAAGTACCTTTCAAGTAAATCTGACCACCCCAACAGCAGCAGAATTAAAAGATCATTCCTCCTGGGTCCACTTCTCCTCTCTAAAAAACGGTCCTCTTTTCCAGTGCACACCAATAGGACACAAATCCTTGAAGATCACTAAACTTCTCCTGTGACAACAGAGATCAAAGACTCAGATAGACAGCCTCATGAGTTTCTTAATAACTCTGCCTGTTTCTTGACCATCTTAATAGAAGAATACCTCCATTTTTTGCTTCTTCCTTCATGGACACCATACATAATCCAAGTACTATGGCTACAGGGAACCTTCTCAGGCTTCTCCCCCAAACAAATCATCACCTTTACTTCCTGTGTTCCCCTGCTCCAATCCTTTCTTTCTCATTATTACTCATCCTCTTAACCCTTAACACCACAACACAGGTCCTTCCTAGATATCTCAATCAGACACTTTCTTACATAACTAAAATCATCCAAACCTTTAATGGAACCATCCAATCACCCTGCTGGGTCTGCTTCCCTCTTTCAAAGATGACAGACTTAGTAATCCCTGCTCCCTTTGGAACATAGATAAACACTTCTGCAGGGCTATACTTCACTGAGACTGCCAGTCCCAGGAGTATAGCACTAACTGAAGGTCTTATGTCAGACTCCCAGGGCCACTAAAGGCAGGCTTTCAAGGCTCACCAACTGTCACAGTGGGCCATAACTGGTCCCTCCCAAAATGGATTCCATCTAACTCAATCTGTGCCTCTGTCCATTTCTCCAACCAAACAAGATCACTTTACCCCAAATGGCTCTTTAGACCCTTCCCTCTGCAAAGTTACTATCATCTCCTCCCACCTGCAGATCACCATAACTTTAACCATCTGCTAATTGTTTTATGGGTATCTAGGTACACTTCCTTCTTCTAGGGTAGTCTAAATGCTGCCACATATGAATTTTGTTAAGACAGGGAAAAAGACTCCCTGAAAGATATTCCTCTAGCTCATGGCAGTACCCCAAAATACAAATACCTCAATACACCTGACAGCAGAGTCTTCCTAAATAAAAAATTCACTGCTTTTAGCCAAGAGGTTCCTACAGTATTACAACCAGCCACACTTCTTTTTCCTTTGACAACTGCAACTATTAGCTTCGCCTTCCATATATGGCACAAATTCAAGGCAGTCTGACATTTACTTCCTAACTCACCTCCAGGTCTCCTCTTCCTGTGCCAGTTTGATCTCATGAGATACATTTCTTTAGAGACAGGCATCTTCAGGATGTGCAGAGACAGGGCATAGATTTGCCTACCTACCAACTGGACCAGAACCTGTACATTAGACCTCCTCGTGCCCACCCTTTCCTTAACAACATCTGATTTACCCATCCCTATCTCCTCCATCACCCATCACAGGACACAATGTGTCATACAGCCACTCTCTTTAATGGCTACCATGGGAATAATCAGAAGAGTTGAAGTGGGAATCAGAGCCCTAGGTAGTCTCTCCTTCAGAGTTTACCAGGCTGTCAAAAGAGCTCGCCAAGGGACTCAAAGAAGTCTCTGACCGAGTGGGACACTTGGAAACTCAAGTAGGCTCTCTGGCTTCAGTTTTCCTCCAAAACCAAAGAGGCCTTGATCTCCTGATAGCTTCTTCACTGGGCTGCACATGTGCTCTACTACAAGAACAATGCTGCCTTCATGCCAACAAACCCAGCCTCATCAGAGATGGGGCAAAATTCCTTCATGAATGGGCATCCAAACTCCCTGAAGGCTCTTCAAATTGCTCTGTTTCCCCTTCCTTTTCATTGCCTCCTACCCATCTTCCTCCCCCTTAATGCTTATTACTATTTCCTTCTTTTTCTTCTCTGTATAATTAATCTATTCCAAAAAGTTTTTCAGGAATGAATAGTTACTATCTCTCTGGCGACTACTCTAGAACACCTCCAAATGGCCTTCCTTCTAAAACAAAACAAAACAAAACAAAACAAAACGAACCACCCAAAATTTCACTGCCTCCCTCAGCAGGAAGCCAAGAAAAGAATGACAACCCATTCCTCTGTACTCTTTTAAAGCCAGGAACAATAGAGCCAGGACACAGACACTGCCAGTTAGAATGGGCCCACCTGCCATCTTAAAGAAACATAGGTTTCATTTCACTTAGGTCATAACCATTCCCCAAAGGACATGTCAACAAATCACAAAGGATATATCAGTAGATCACAGTGAACACACCAGCAAGCCACAAGTCCACCATTTCTCCAACCCACCCCATCAAAATCTCACCAAAAATGTTATAATGCCTCTTAACCTGTAAGAGACACCTTCTCTGCTCTTCTGGCACAGAGAGGTCCCTTTCAAGTTTAGTAATAAACCTACTTGGACTGTTGAGTTCTCATACCCTCTTTCTCACTCAGTCCTCCCAAAGCCTCATGTGCTCATAAGTTGGGCTTCTGGAAAGTGGCTGAATCATGGATATGTGATGTTGGATTATGGGTATGTGATACTATATGACTCTACTGATTGGTTTAACACCATTCTAGGTGTGAATAAGTATTATATCTAGATGTTCCCCTAAACCCATGTGCTCATAGGTGAAGCTTTTGGCAGGTAACTGATCACAGGTGTGGATACTGGATTATTCCTCTGATTGGTTTAGCATAGTTTTGGATGTGAATAGTGGATTTACTGAAGAGGAAAGACCCACCCTAGATGTGAGTAGCACCAACCAGTAGGTTTGTAGCCTGAATGGAATAAAAAGGGAAAGAAAGGTTTGTTACTTCCTGCCCGGTATGCCACGGACTGTTTCTCCTCTGCCATACCCCTCTAGCATGCCATTCTGCCTTTCACCAAGCTGACTATGGACTGAAACCTCTACAAACTGTAAACTAACATAAACCTTTCCTTTTTTAACATGTGAGTATTTTATTCCAGCAATGATAATGTAACTAAGACAGTTGGTTATTGTGAGCATCTGTCACAGTAACAGAAACTATCTAAAAGCCTAAATTTCTCCATCTTCATCTCCCTGTGCCACAGTTTGCTCTAAAGATACTTACCTATTGAGACAAACAGCTCAATATCTGGGGCTCCTGATCCCTTCACCATGAATCTCTTCTGCCTTATTCCCTTCTGCTATGGCTTGAATTTGTTTCTCAAAGTTCATATGTTTGAAACATAATCCTCAATGTGAAAATGTTGAGGGGCGGGAAGTTTCTCTTATATGAGAAAATCAAAGTATAAATAATTTAAAGAGCAAAATAAAAGATAGATAATGGGAAACAGGAAGATAGATCTTTTCCTAATGGAAAGGGAACCAAGAGATGAAGGGAGTGGAAAAGAGGAAGAGGACATGAAAAGAATTAAAATGTACATGTACCAACTTCCCACGATAAATGTAATCATTACAAACTGCAAATATGTACTAATAAAAATTTTTAATTAACAAAAGAGATGTTCTGGTCATGAGGATTTTGTGATCATAAAAGGATCAAAACCATTAGTGCGGGAATATAATCCTTATTGTGGGAGTGTTTGTTGTAGCAAGTTCAGCTCCTTTTGCTGGAACTCATGTGATACTTTATGTTATGAAGCAGGAAAAAGGGCCTCACCGGATGCTAATGACATGCTCTTAGACTTTTTAACTTCCAGAAATGTGAGTCAAATAAATTCCTGTTCATTAAAAACCACTCAGTCTCTGGTATTCTGTGATAGCATCCTCTTAACCATAACTCTTCATTTTGAGATGCTTTCTTCTGTCACACACCTCTGAGTCATGTGCCTTTTCTGTTAGGTGCTTAGGAAACTGTCATCTGAATGTGCTTGCAGCCTGCTTTCCTCACCTGACATTAATCTCCGTGGGGCTGTGCAGATGCTCTATACCTGCAGCCACACTGCCTTCCAATTAAACATTCTATAGACATTTGGAAGGTGATGAATAAATGAGGGAATAAATGAACTTACTGTGTGCCTTTTACACCGGGCTTTTGACCTCCAAAAGATTCACTTACATTTAAGACAAGAAAAATAATCATCTCAGATTTCTGATATTAAAAGACCTGTTGCGATAATTAACCAGCTTAAGTCATTGAAAAGTGTTTTGTGAGTAGTACAATTGCTTTATGGACATGAGTGAAATACTGCATTGCTACACCTGCCTTTGTAGTAGATGACTTTTTTTGCAAATTGTCATGATTTGTGATGCCATCAGTATTTTCAAAGGTTTCAATTTTGATGCCATGTATAAAGAACTTGCAAAATTAGACCACAGAATTATTCAATAATTAATTTTGTAATTTATATTTTTTCCAGAATGTTTTGATTATTAATTTTGAAAGCTGTATACTAAAAAATATAGTAAAAACAATTCCACATAAAAATCATCAGTGGTTAAATTTCTTTAATAAATGGTTATAAAAGAGATTTGGGTTTCTGTAGTAAAAATATAAATATTCTGCAATTTAGAAAAAATTAAATTATAGATCTATTAGAATTGAAACTCTGAAGGAATAAATTTGATATTTGCCAAATCATATCCATTTATGATGTGGTTATTGTGAGATTCATTGAGGAAAAATTCTAATTCTTTGTAGTTTAAATTTAATGGACCATGAATCTTGGGTTTGAAATTTCACAACTGATTCTATTTGAATGTTCTATGAGTCATTTGCTTGGATATGCTGTTAACAATCTTTTCATATTTTATTTTCTGTTTCTTTTATTAAAATATCCTATGAAGAGAATATTTAAAACTACATAAAATTGGTATATTGCTAAATATTATTTGTTATAAGAATAACAAAATATATCAATAATCCCCTTTAACTGAATTCTTTTTTGTTGAACCCTTAAGATTGATTAAGATACTCTTTTCTGCAAGCATTTAGTAAGGTAAATCAATTCTAGGGCTGAAATAGAGTTCATAATTGGTCAAGAATAATCTATCTATTCTTCACTGATTGTAAGTCAGATTGTAACATAGGAAAGGTATAAATGAAATACATCATGAGGAAAAAGAATAATTGTTCGGCCTGGTGAACTGAAGAAGTGTTAGGAAGTGCCTGATTTAAAAAAGACTTCTGAAGGATTAAGAGGCATTTTTGAAATTTATTAAGAAAAGAATCCCAGAATACAGGAAGTTTCTAGAATGAAGGCATTAGGGTCTGGAATGATGTGATATGTTTTTAAGAATGATAAAGGAACCTCTATGCCGCCTATGGGGTACTTTTCAAACTTTAGTTTTGCCCAGAGATCCCTTGTCAATCACTAGGTAGCTAACTCTGGAAGCTGAGGTTCAGGGATGAGACCTGGGAATCTCCATTTCCAAATAGTTCCAGGTGACCTGCTTTCTCTGTCTAAAAAATTGAATACCATGCTTCACCAGGTGTTCATGACCTGCACTACTTCAAGGAAGAATGTAGAGCATGGATGTTAACAAAATATATCTGTGATTTACATTTTGCAACAAAATAAATTTTCCCCTTCTTGCTATCCGTAAAATTTGAGAAATTTTCTTGAAATCTGGTATCAGCATACTTCTTGCTCATTGTCTATTGGATATGTGATGCTCAGAGTGTTTATAGACTTGCCACTGTATTCTGTTCAAAATATGGAAAAATTCAGGTATTGACTTAAGTATGTATTTCAGTTTTCATATATCACAATGAAAAGTAAAATTTCCAACAAGTCACTTTACCTCTTTTACCTATTGCACTTTTCAAAAATTGTGTGTAGGGGGTGTAATGAATGGGATTTGACTACTTGAAAACTTTTAGAGCTAAGTATGTACAGTACAAAAAAATCTAATAAAGTGCTAACACATTTTTTAATAAAATGCTAAAATCAAACTCTGATTTGCTAAGTTTTCTTGATGACTTGAAAATGTCCAAATGAATGAGCATCTGATCCCTTCAGGAAGCCTGGTGATAACAAGGGAGAATTATTCACTCAGAACGAAAGCTCCAGAATGTGTTTGGAGCAGTTGGAAGCAGATACAATTACATCAGGTAAAGTTCTTTTATGACTGCCTGAGTTGCTTCGAGGTGAAAGAAAAAATGCAGAAACTTGGGACTCCAGATGGCAGGAGATCTATTTTTAGGCCAATAGAAAGTTATATCTGTTTGGGGCACTTCACAGAATGAGTAGCAGAACGTGTGGAGAAAGTAATTTATACCTGCATTTCAATGAGTTCAGCTTGGGGCAGACAAGAGCAAGTGTCACAGAAGCAGCCTAGGTCAGCCAGCAAGTTGGACAAAAAAAGGAAAAGGAAGAGTAAATATTGTAGTGACTAGCTACTCAGAGATGTTGGTTTCTTCCAATCCTTGTTGAGCTATTCATAAGTAAGAAGTGGAAGTAACCACTATAGGAAGTTTTATTTTGTTCTGGAAAAAATTTCTTCTGTAATCCAATTATTCAGAATTTAAGATTCATCTTCCAAAAGGACTTTTCTTTTCAGTTTTAAGTGGAGGACAGATTTCCAGGCCTAGTTAGCAAGGCATTCTTTTAAGAAGAAAACCAATCTATTCGATTAAGAGACTGAAGTTAAGTTTTTAGAAGTAACAGGGCCTGGGGAACATGAAGAAGAGAAGAAGGAAATAAAAAAGAAATGAAAAGCAACAACAAAAAAAATCTCTTTTCTTAGCCAGGTGAAATTCTTTTAAAATAAAACCAATTTAGGAAATCTCCGCTTTCAGTGCCACTCTCCACAGTCCAGAAGAACAACCTCAAACAGCCTCAAGGCTGCTTGTGTCCCCCAAACCCCGAGTCTGCCCTCTCAACTCTTAGGGCACATTTAGGCTTCACCACTCTCTGCTTCTGTCCACACCCTCCTTCCCTCCAACAACAGATAGAAGTACAGTCCACGTGGCACTGTTACAGACCTGAGGGCACGAGGGAATTCAAGGCAGAAGATCTGAGTCCACCCATTGGACTTGTCTTATAATACATTTAGAATTCCAGTGCCGAGTTGAGCCTTTTGATTCTGTTAACAGTGAAAACAATGCTGTGGATGATTTTAACATCACAGAATTAGGCTAAACAAATGTAATAAAACATTGTTGTAAAGTGAATTGTAAACTGAGAATTGCAGTGGTAAAATTTATTTTATGTATTTGGTGTCATTTTCTAATTTCATAACAAGAAAAAAAGAACTGATTAAACTACATTGTCCAAATGTGTGAATTTCTAAAGATCCTCCTTTAAGGATATAAGACATGGATTCTTTTAACAAATTGTTTTTAACCAGAATCAATGACTATTTAATAGAGTTTTAGGAATGAAATCAAATTAAGTGAAGAAATCTAGGGGAGAAGGTATTTTTAGTCATTGGCATCTTACCAGAAAGTATACCACTGTGGTCATGAAATTTTTCCTGCATAAAATTGGGCCAATTGTACCTGCCCACTGCTTACCAGCCAAACGTCATAAGAAAGTTCATTAATGTATATGAATGTATCTGGAACCCTCGAGATTAACTGTGCTATTTCACTGTTATAGCCAAGTTCACTTGACTGCACATTTAAAATCAAAAGTGTGAAAAGTCATACAAACAAATATTTTATTCACCTCTGAGGTTAAAATTTATATGTTTAATTTGATAGTAAGCTCTACTGCAAAGTGTGTCCGATAGCTCAATCCTTATTTGTATGATTTAGTTTTTAACCAGGAATAAGATTGTCATCAAGTAAGCTAAGTACAAATTATGCTTCTGTTGGGTAGAGCACTTAGATTCCTGTTCCATGGAACCATAGACACTTTATTTCTACTTGACCTGTCCTCCTTTCCTCATCTTAAGAAAGGTAGAAATAGAAAAATGATAGATGCTTTAGGAAAATCTAGTCTCTTCTGGGAAAACAGAAAACTCAAGGTGCCTTGCAAGGTGAAAGAACAAAAATGTGAAGGGAAGAAGAGACAGTGATTTGCCAAGATCACTAGCAGTCTGTTTTAAAGCTAAGCTGAAACAGGAAGGAAGCTGAGATTTCAAATAGGGCTCTAAAGTTAAGAATCGAATCCAAACTCTATTATGTAGAATTGTGATGGTAATGACATGTTGTGTGGGAAGTAGTGGTTTTACTTGGAATGGAGAGAGAAAAAAATTTGCTATGATTGATGTACCATATGAGGGTCAAACCACAAAATCACTGACTTGCTGACTATCCAACTCAGTGAAATTGGGTTGCTTATTTTCATAAGAAGTTCAAGTTTTGAATATATGTGTGTATGTTTATGAGACTACGTCATGAGTTGATCACATTTTCTTTGGGAGAGAGGGTGGTATGTTAACATTAGATTCACTTTCTATGTGTTTACGATGCGGCACTATTCCGAATTTGAGCCATCCACCTCATTCTATCAGTTTGAGACCACCCAAGTGGTCTTTCATGGTTGCAGTTTTTCCTATAGTTTAGCAACAGGCTGTTGAAGGTAGCTAATGGAAGATTATATGTCACCAACCCAAGCATTTCACAATTTGTCTTGAGATCCAAAAGAAACAAATTTAAGGCTCTATTATGCTCAGAGAGTTTATAAGACATTGCTAGAATTCTCAAGATGATTAAATATATTTTTAATATTTCATATTCATTTTAACCTTTCCAAGAAAATTTAACTATGTGAACACATTTGAGGGTCAGCCATAGCAGTAGCTTGTACCTACTGAAGGGTGTCCTAGATTATCCCTGCTGAGGGAGCCATGGGTTTAATAAAGAAGGTGTAGCATTCTTCTGAAGAACCATTACCACAGCTCTACTGCTCTCCAGGGATTAGGAGAAAAATGTAAACTCAGGTTTCTCAATCTAAGAGAGTTGGATTTTTCCAGATATTCCAAAGTCCTGGTAAAATGAAAGAGCCATCAAAGAAAAGAAAAAACCAAGATTTTATTTTTTCCTTTCTGGAGAGAATAAGTATAGCTTCAGTTAAAAAAGAAAAAAAATACTTAATATAAAATATTTTGTCTCTTGAAGAGAGAGATTTAAAATTAGATCAAAGACCCTTTCAATTTTTCTTTTTAACAGTCTTTGGAATCCATTTCTTCTTTATCAGTTCTGAAAGAATAGCTAATTACAGAGTATACTGGTTTGGGCCTTTCTGAAATGCCATAATGATTTCTTTCAAAATAATTTAAAACAAGCATGAGCATAATGAATCACAATGGAATAAAAAGCCAGGACTCTGAAAATCTAATGGGTCTTTAATTAATTTTAATTTCTTTAGAACCATGAAAAAGCAGGAGAGAACTTGCCACTTAGTACTTAATGAAACAAAGCAGTAATCCTGAAAATTTCAATTTACTGTTAATAGACTTTCAATTTGAGAAGCCTGAAAAATAGTAGCTCAGATCATCTTTCTCAACCAGAGTTCCTCATCTGAACCACAAAATATGGTGAGTTGAACATAATTTTCACAAATTCTGCCAAAGGTGGTACATAGTAGTATTATTTCCATTACAGAGGAGAAGTTAATCCATTACTTCCAGTGCATTGTTTATAGCTTAGCACTTACTTTTCCCATGGAGATGTATTGATTTCATGTTTGGGGAGGGGAGTAGTTGTATTTAACTGATGTCCTCATTTTGCTCTCCCAAGGCATTTTAAATGCAACATGCCATCATGATACACGCACTTGCCTCTTAATATACGCACTTGTCTCTTCCTTATTATAGTAGGACACTCAAGCCCCACACCTAAAGTCAATGTCAAAACAAGGAAGTGACAAATTGGGAGGGCTGTAGGCACTGTACCCTCTTACCTCTCAATCCACAGTGATTTCAATTTGCCCTTTCTGAATAATTTAAAGTTATTAAGATTCTTCATGTGAACAATTTTTGTTTTGTTCAATCTATATAAAATTCCAGTGGTCCATAAATCAATGTCAATAATCAGATAAGTCAAACTCAAACAATATGCTTTGCCAACTTGCAAGAAACTTGCAAGAAACTGTCTCTCTCTTATAATCAGCAAATTGTGAGAATGGGTTCATTAGTCAGTGGTTTCCTGACTCTGGAGAATTAAGTCAGCCCAGGCACTAATAATTCACTGATGTTGTGTTAGCCAGCTTTTTGTCGCTGTGACCGAATACCTGACATAAACAGCTTAAAGAAAGAAAAATTTATTATGGATCATGGTTTCAGAGTTTTCCGTCCATGGTGATCTTGTTCCATTTCTGTGGGCCATGTTGAGGCTAAACATCAAGGCAGATGGGCATGGCAGAGAAAATTCACCTCTTGGGAGCTGGGAAGCAGAGAAAGAGGGAAAGACCCAGAGCGGAAGGGGGTGGGGACAAGATATAGACTCAAAGGTCAATATGACCTCCTGTGAACTCATCAGTGAATGAATCCATTGATGAAGTTTGAACCCTCAAGATTAAATCACTTCAACAGCCATTCAGAGAGAAACTAATCCTTTAACAAAATAAGCTTTTTAGAAGACATTTTAGATAACAGCCATAATAGATTCACTCCTAAAACATTAGTGATCAGGTATCCATAGAGGAAATTTCTACACTACTAAATGTATTCCTGTAAAACCTGGCTTAGTTGATGAGTGTCAGTCTTAGGCAATGAAATTCTTTTGGGGAAATGCTAAGGAAACTGTAACTTTCAAAACATATAACAAAACAACTACTGAGGCTTGACCTTTGGGCTTAATAAAACAAATCTGCTCAAGAACCAAACTGTGATGTGAAAATTCAAAAATGAAAACAAAGAAAATGGAAAGATCAGTGGTTAAATTACAGGAATATTTTTATTGATGGTCCTGTTGTGAATAGGTTTGTCTATAGATGAACAATTTTGTACATAGTGTGATCAAAAAAGAAAATAAGGAAACTTTTAATCTGATATTCCCTTCTCAGAACTCTGGCTTATAGACAAGATGGAGCAAAGCTACACAGATTTATTATCATTATTATTATCATTATCATTATTATTACCACTATTATTATTTTGTGGTACTGGGGATTGAACATAGGGCCTTCACACTGAATTACAGTTCCAGTCTTTTTATATATTATTTCAAAACAGGTTCTTACCAAGTAGCTAAGTTGCCCAGGCTGGGCTCAAACTTATAATCCTCTGCCTTAGCCTGCCAGAGTGCTGGGAGTACAGGTGTGGGCCACAATTTCTAGCCATGCACAGTACATTTATAGTTTTAGAAAACATTTACAAAAGTATCAATGAATAAATGTTTTGAATCAAGAATTGGTACTATGACAAAAAGAATTTATGGCTCCACCTAAAGAGTGTAGCTCTCTGATTTTCAAAGTTCATCATATAGATTTATATTTGTGTTTTAATTAAAATGGATTTATACCAGAAAAAGGTTCCCAAAGTTAGAGAATGGAAAGGGAATTTGAGGATTACAAAGTAGTAACTATAGCAATGAAAAGAATACCAGTTGATCTCATGATTTATTTCTGTTAAGGATACATTGAAGTGATTTGTATTTTAAGAAGCACAGGTTCTCAATTTATGGAAATTATTTATGCTAAGTGTTCATTAGAAGATTTCCATATCTGTCACTGCAGAAACCAAGTTCTTCAGGTACAGGTCAGTGGAGCATGCAGAAGACATACACGAAGTTTTTGAGTTCCAATTTATTAGCATCATCAAGGTGATGAAATGGAAACAACCAAAACTCACTGATCTTGTTTGCTTTGGATTGGGAGAACCTGGAATATGGGTGGAAAACTGAAATGTAACAAAAACAGCAGAAGATGTTTGAAAAAAATTATTCCTAAAATTAATCATCAATTTTGAAAATGGAATCTAGACTATGGGTATGTTATTGGAGAAAATTACATGTACAATAACAATGTAAGTTTCCTATACATTGATATACTCCATTCAAAGAAACATTAATGATTTCCTATTTTTGAAGAAAAACTCTGTTCACAACATGTAGTTATTTCTTAAGTGGTACTAGAATTATTATACTCTTTAATATTTGCTTAAAATGTCTGAATATTTCATTAGAAATTACTAGCATTAACCCTCAATGTATAAAGAATAAGTTAAAGTATACATAATACATTTACCAAGCTGGACCATGTGTTTGACCATGAAACATAACCCAATGAATTCAAAATTATTGATAGCATACAGAGTGTATTCTCTGACCACAATTAGAAATCAATAGAACAGAAATACCTAAGAAAAAACCCCTCAAAATTTGAAAATTAACCAACATAGGATTCAATAATCCACAGGAAAGTTAATAAAGAGATCAATTAAAAATATTTTAAATGAATTATAATGAAAATATAGCATATTAAAATCTGTGGAATGCAGATTAAGTGATGCTAAGAGAGATTTTTGTTTGATTTTATTGTTTTTGTTCCTTTAAATATGGATGCTCTTGGACTTAACAATGGGGGTATATTATAATTTCAATATTTACTATAAAATAATAGTAAAGATTGTGGGAATGAACTAATATAATGATTGAAAAATTCATTAAGGAACAGGATCAAGTGCATAGAAGTAAAATCACACTTTAATGGTCACTTAATTTTTGAAGATAGCACTAACATAATTTGATGGAGAAAGGGAAGCAAATTAGGAGATAATATATAGATAATATTTTTCATATGAAAAAACTGAACAGCAATTCTTACCTAATATACATACAAAAATAACTGCCCACATAAAGTGACCAAAGCCCTAAATATAAAGTTAAAACCATATACTTTTATGGGAAAGTATAAGAAAACATTTTATAGGCAAATATTTCTAGATATATTACTGCAAACGATATTCACACAAATGATAAATTAGCTTTCATAAAAAATTAAAATGCTCTGCCTATCAAAAGACAGAAATGAAGAAGCAAGCCACAGACTGGAGGAAATATTTTCAATATGTATTGCACAGAACTAGAATCTAGAATACACAAAGAATTACCACAATAAATAAAAATGATCCCAAGAATCAAATACACATTTTAAAAAAGAGGAACATAGATGGCTAATATAGTACTCAGTATCACTGGCTATCAGGAGAAAGCAAATTAAAGACATGAGATGCAACATATCCACAAGAACGGTGAAAAAATAAAGGAAATGACAGTATCAAAGGTTGGCATTGTTGTCCAGAATTGGTGTGGTAAACTCACCACAACTGGTGTGGTTAAATATCATTGGCAGGGATATAAAATGCTACAACAACTTCAGAAATATTGTGGTAGACATAAACATTTCCACACCCATGTATTTTCCCGCAAATTAATGTATAAGATGTTCATAATAGCTACATTTGAGTCAAAAACTAGAATCAATTCTGCTTTCCATCAATTGATCATGAATAAACATATTCATACAATGTAACATTCTGAGTAACAAAAAGGAAAGAACTAGTGACACACACTCAGAAAATAGATGAATCTCAAAAACACACTGATTGAAAGAAGCCTTAAACAAAAGATTAAAATGATGCAACACATGAAAGTAATATGATGAGATTATCAGAATATTGACCCATCCCAGAAGTCTAGGGACCAAGACTGACTGAGAAAAGGCCATATATATGGGAACATTCTTTGAATTGCATAGGTGTGTGGATTTTGGAAAACTGAATTCATATATAATTTTTGTGCATTTCATGTATGGAAATATTGTAACAAAAGAAAAAAAATTCCTAAAGAACTCTAGTGACAGAAATACCGAAATATTTAGAAGAAATCACTGAAGTGTGCAATTTACTTTGAAATGAACCAAAAGGATAAACAATGTATGGATTAGTTGATAGATGGAAGGATGAGTAGATAGATTTGTGATATTGATAAAACAAGAGTAGCAAAATATCTATGTGCTCCAGGTTTTCACTGCAGAATTTTTTTGGCTTTACCAGATATTTGAAAATTTTATAATAAAATGTTTTTTAAAATTGAGAAACAGTTTTTATTTAGACACACACACAGATGCACACACACACAGGAAATGCTCAACACTAGACTTCACTAAACAAAGTACGTATTAAAGGAAACTGTTGAAACAAAGGAAAACGACCCAACCTAGAAGGACAGAAATTCAGAAAACAGGGAGTAAGTTGGAAAGGTTGATATTTAAGCAAACCTGAATTACTATTGACTGAGGTTCCCTCCCCCCTTTCTCCTCTTTCTCTCTCCCCATTTCCTGCCCACATAAAGTTAAAATTCATAAAACAATAGCATAAAAGGCAGAACTAGTGGAAAAAATTTAAAAGTTCCAAGGTGCTTGCCTATCCTGGGTACCAACATCAATTTATATTGGAATGAATCAGAGCTGCATTTTGTAACATTTAAGGGAAGTTCTGTATTAGTTTCTTAGGACTTCCATAGTCAGTTGCCATAAACTGTGGGGCTTCAAACAATAAAAATTTATCCTGTCACAGTTATAGAGTCTAGATGATCACAATCAAGATGTTGGAAGAGCCACACTCCCTTTGAATACTCTAGGGAAGACTCCTTGCCTCCCCAGCTTCTGCTGGCTCCTGGCCATCCTTCCTATCCTTTCTCCTGGAGGTGCATCACTGTAATCACAGCCTCCACTGTCTCTTTGTGTATTTGTTCCGATTCGTACATGGACAATAACCATTGGGTTTAAGGTTTATCCTGATCCAGTATGATCTCATTGCAAGTAATTAGAACTGCAAAGACCCTATTTTCATTAAGATGCTAACCTCATAAGGTCAATAGCCTCATATTCTGAGGGTCTGGATGGATTTTGAGGAAACACGATTCAAACCACTTTGAGCAGAAAAAGAGAAAGAAAGCAATACATAACATAAAGTATATAAATAGATGCAAAATACATGTAAACCCTGAAGAAGTAAAGAAAGAAGTATAAAGACACATTGGACAAGTAGACAAATAAAAATAAGTAAAAAGAAGGCAGAAAAATTAAAACTAAATATATCAGTTATTATATTAAATGGAAATTGACTAAACACTCATTTTTCAGACTAGAAAGATGAACTCAATTTTATGTCACTTTTAAGAGACAAATATGAAAAATACACAATGCCTAAAGGGTAAAGGATAAATAAAATTCTGTGAACAGTATTCAGAACAAAGCTGACACTACTGTAGTAATACCAGAGAAAGAGCACTTTAAGTGAAGAAGAATTATTAGAGCCAAACAGAAATGATCAATAAAGACGAAAGAATCAAATCACCAGGAAAATATAACAATTCTAAATTTATAGGCACATCATCATGTAACTTTAAGATTATATAAAAGAAAACTCAAAAAATCACAAAGATGGACAAATTCACAATCTACGTGTCTCTATAATTGATGAGGGGAAAAGCAGACCAAAAAAATCAGTAAAAATGTAGAAATTTGTAGAACACAATTAATAAATTTGAATAAATTGGGATTTATAGAATACTGCACACAATTTTCACATTACAATTAATTTTCTCAAGTACACTTGGAACATTTACCCACAACAACCAATTGTAGCATCACAGAACTGGTCAAAATTTTTCAAAGTACTGAAATCATCTATAAAATGTCAATGAATACACTCAAATAAAATGAAGTGTCTATAACAAAAGATGACTAAAGCTAGGCATGGTGGCACACTCCTGTAATCCTAACATTCTGGAAGGGTCAGACACGAAGGATTTCCTGTTCAAGCTCAGCCTGGGCTACTTAGTGACTTAGGGAGAACTTGTCTCAAGATAAAAAAAATTTAAAAAGGTCTAGTTCAGTTCAACCAAGTAAAAGTTAAGTGATATAGTGTTTTGAAATGAATGATAATGACAACATGACATTAAACTTGTGATACACAGCTGAAACTGTGGGAATTAGAAGGAAATGCATACCTTTATCTATTAGCATATGCTAGTAAAAACAATTGAGGTCGATAAACAAGAAAGAAGAAAAAAGAAGGAAAAATGGAAGAAAGAAGCAGAAATTAATAAACTAGGCAACAAATATTTAATAGTAAACAGTATTAAAAAGTAAGGAATTAATAAAATTTATAAGGCACTGGTAAAGTTGAAAAAGAAAAGACGAAAACACAAATTGCCAATGCCAAGGATAAAAAGAGAGGGATTATTAGATTCTACTCACTTTACAAAGGAGAAGATGTTATTTGACAGTGAATTTTTAAAAATTAACAAATAGAAAAGTTTCTAGAAAAAAACATACTTGTGAAACTGTCACAAAAATTGGGAATTTGTATAATTCTGTATCTATTAAGGAAACTGAATCTGTAATTTAATACCATCCTACAAAGAAAATTCAAGGCCCAGATGGCATCACCAGTGAATTTATCCAAATCTTACAAAAAGATAGAAAATAGAAAAAGAGAGAACACTTCCCAATTTATTTTATGAGGCCAACATAACCTTGATACAAAGACCTGAAAGGACATTTACAAGAGAGGAAATACAGGCTTTTGTCTCTCATGAATATAGTTGTAAAACCCTACTGAAAATATTATCAGGATGAGTCTTGCTCTATTTAAAAATATGACTCAGAATTTTTATTCTACCAATGTGAGATTCACTTAAAATATAAAAAATCAATGTATGTACTTACCATATTCATAAAGAAAAAAAATCATATGATCATCTCGATAACACAATCACATGTTATAGCGACTCATGATTTTGCTGAGAAAAAATAAAAACCTCTTAACCTACCTGAAAGAGAAAGGAAATTGGGTGACTGAATTTTTTAAATTCTACAGAAACCTTACAGCAAATATTAGCCTCAAATGTAAAATAGCCAAAGGTTTCCCCCTGAAATCTAGAATAGAACAAAGATTTCCATCACATTTTCTATTCAATACTTTCTAATATTTTAGTAAGTATAAGAAGGTAATATGAAGTGATAGCTATAAGAATTGAAAAGGAATAAATAATACTATTATCATATAAATGTACAAAATCATAAATTGTATTCAGTAAATGAATACTGCAAGGTTGTTGGATACAATATACAAAATCAATAATATTTTAAATAAGCTATTCTTAAATAAACATTTTAAATCATCTAATTTAAAGTCAAATTCAGTGCTTTCTTGGGGCTCCTAAAATTTATATGTCACCACAAAAAATAAAAAAATTAGGAATAAATTTAACCTAGTATAGAAAACCTCAATAGAAAAAAAAAAATCATGAAACACCATCGTGAGGCATCAGACCAACCTAAACCCATCGAATCAATGAATTATAAGAGCTATTTCTTTAAAAATGTCAACTTGGCTTCTGCTGTAGCTCAGTGGTAGAGCTCTTGACCAAATTGCTGGAGGCTTTGGGTGCGGTTCCAGCACTGAAAATAAATAAATGTGCTACTTTCCCCCAATTGAGCTACAGATTCAACAAAATCCAAATAAAGGGGTAGGGGATTTAGCTCAGTGGTTCCAACGCCTGCCTCACAAGCGCAAGGTCTCAAGTTCCATCCCAGGTTCCAAAACGAAAAAAAAAAATAAAGATCTCAGAAGATTTTTATTTCTCTAAAAGTTGACAAAATAATTCTAAAATTTATGTGGAAAGGCAGTATAGCAGCAAGATTAGCCAAAATACTCTAAGAAAAGAATAAAGTTAAAGGATTTATGCTAAAATACATTAAAATAATAATAAAAGAACATTAATTCAAAAAGAATGTTACTGGTGTAAAGTCTGATAAATAGATCAGTGGAAAAGAACAGAATCCAGGAAATTTACTCATATATGCACAGTAGATTTATTATGAAAGTAGCACTTCAGCTTGAAGCAACAGCCTTTTCCACAACTGGTACTTGGTCAATTGAATTTCCAAATTTTAAAAAATGATTCTTTCTTTACCCAAAGAACATACAATGTATGCAGATAATGGAGAATTATTCAGCCATGAAGAAGAATGAAATCCTGTCATTTCCAACAAAACGGAGGGAACTGGAAGACATTGTTAAGTAAAATAAACCAGCCACAGAAAGACACGTGCGCACTTATGTGAGGAAACCACAGTGTTGACCTGAAAGTATAGCAATTACTAAGAAAAGAGGAAGCAAAAGATGATTGGATTTGATCAGTTCACACGGTATGCATGTAGGGGAGTATCATGCTGAGCCTTATTAAGAAATACAATTAATATGTGTTAAAAATAATTTTAAAAGCCCACTTCTGTTAAAAAAGGAAAGAGCACAGGAAAGGGAGAAGAAAGTAAAAGAAAGACAGAGATTAATTTTGATTCTTGGTCTCTATCTCATATGATACATGCACAAAAAATCAATTTCAAAAATGTTATTTATCTTAATGTGAAAGATAAAACAATACAGCTTCTATAAGATAGTATAAAATTATTTTGTAATTTCAAGAAAGCAAATATTTCTTAAATAGAACATCAAAAGTAGCAATATAAAGGAGAAAACAGATAAGTTGGACTGTATTGAAAGAACTTCTGTTAATCAAAAATGAAAATAAAGGTCATAGGTAGAGAATACCTGTAATATGTATATTAAATAAAATACCTAGAACAAATATGAGGAATAGCAAATCAAGAGAAAAGTACAGACTGCTCATTTTTTAAAACACATTAACGAATGGACAATACAAAATTTAAAAAATAAAACATTACAGGGGGAAACGGGAAATTCTTTTCACAGAAGAAAATGTCTAATTTGCCAATAAATGTCTGAAAAGATGCTCCACCTCAGACATAATGGACTGGGAAAATAAAACAATGAGAAGATACCCTATACTGTACTCCTGTCAGAATAGGGGGTTCTAAAATTAGAAAGGCTCAAGATCCAATGTGTTGGGGAAAATGGAACAATTAGAATTCTCAAAAATTACTGTTTGAAGTGTAAATTGTTAAAACACTTGGAAAATCAAGTGTTAAATATATAGACAACTCAGAAATTGTGTCCTTAGGAACATATCCAACAGAAAGATCATAATCCTGGACCACCCAAAAATTGTACAAGAGTGTTCTTAACAGAACTGTTTGTAATAGCCAAAGATAGGAAAATTTTAAAAAGACAAAGACAAAAATAAAGTGTCCACAATTAAGTAAACTGGATAAATAAATTGCAGAATATTCAGCTACTGAAATACTTGGTTGCGATGAAAATCAATATAATGACCGCTATACCTAATAACACAGATGAATTTTGCAAACAGCATGTTGAGCAGAAAGATCAAATACAAAGGAAAACTGGTTTGTATTCTTTCGTGAGATGGTTAGTCAGGTACAACCATATCAGGGGACACAAGAGAGCTTCAGAAAAAACACAGCTTATTATCCTCACAGGTCCTACACAGAGCGTCACTACATGCCACTCAGTCCCAGGACAGGAGCACTGTGGGACAAGCTCAACTAAGCAGGTGGATGAGAAGGCGGGATACAGGCAAGTGCCTTTAGCAGGGGTCAGGGAGTGCACAGCAAAGGCATGTGAGGATGTCATTGGTGCTTTGAGTGGCACTAGGTCACAGTTAGAGGAGACCTACGGGGGGCATTTGTGCCAGGCAGGGGCCAGCCTTACCACACTCAGGACCTGGTCCCGAGTGGGAACCTCACAGCTTGTTGGTTTCTGGGGATGTGGAGGTCACTGGAATTTTTTAAATTTATGGCATGGATACATAATGAATGATTCCATTCATATATATTTCAAAAAGGAAGAACTAATCTGTGGTATTGGACATAAAACTAAGGGTTATTTGCAGGGAGAAGAAGGTATAGGGGACTAGGAGGACTGCACAGGGAACTGAAGTGTTTGATTTCTTGCTCTGGGTGGTGCTTACTAAGCCATATTCACTACTTCATGAAAATTCATCCCCTGCATGCATTGAGTTGTATACTTTTCAGACTATCCTTCCTATTTCAATAACAAGTTTACTCATCAATAAAAATTGCATCCTTAAAAGCTGCATTTACTTTTATATTTTCCCAAGTTGTTACACTGTTGGAGATATTAGACTTGGACTTACTTTGAATTTCTTCTTTTATTCATTATTTTGAAAGCTGCTTCAGGTTTCAAAACAAATATCTCTTCCTTTGGAAAATGAAAGTTAATATTATTTGCACAGTTGTTGAGGGATCACTTAATCAAATTCAAATGAAATTAGAGTTTTTCATTTGGTTTCACTTTCTCCTCTCGAATTAATATAACTGCCATTGTTTACCCTTTGTTTGCTGTTCACTATTCTCCCAACTTCTGTTTCTACAGCCCAGTCAGACATTTCTTTGAAATTGAAGATTAGATCATGTCCCATCCATCCTATGTAGACTAACTCTACAGAATATGTCAGAAATCCTTGAGGAAAGATCTTGGGAAATAACTTTTTGCACTACATTTATCTGTGATTCTTTGTTAGATAAATAGCAGTATGATGGTGAAAAGGATTAGTTAGGTTTTTTTTTTTTTTTCCCAGTAACAGCAAATGTTTATTTTGTACTAGCCTCCCACATACCAAGATGTATGTATATTTTCTTTCAATCAAAATGGAATTAAAAGAGCTTCATTAACTTGTATTGATTCCTGTGGAGAATATATATTCTAATAATTTGTTACCTGATACATGAAATAGAAAAGCACCAATTATATAATTGGTTTTTAAAGCAGTTTCAGGGCTTGTCAAGTTCCCTGTCAATATAATAACTATGCTTAATGTACAAATGAATTGTTATAAAATGATATTGTCTGTACAGTTACCCTATAGGATTAGAGTTCTTAAACTTTTTGTTTTTAGAATATCTCTATAGTCTTAAAAATGTTAGAAGGCTCTAAATGAGTTTTGGTTTGTAAATTATTATATCTAACAATATTTATGATCTACAGACTATTAATTTCCATAAAATAGGAATAATATACCTACTAAACCTTAACATGTAGAGCACATTTAATGAAAAATTATGTTTTCAAAACAAATGAAAACAGGAGCATGAAAAATGAGCATTGTTTTATGTTTACGCAAATCTGTTTACTGCCTGGATCAGTAGAAAACAGCTGGATTCTCATATCTGCTTCTGGATTTAATCTGCTGAGTTGTAATATGTCACAAAGTTTTTGGAAAACTGCACTGTATCCACATGAGAGATTGAAAGTGAAAAAGTCAAATAACATCATATATTATATGAAACTAGGCTTGACCTTCCAAAACAATCTGAAAGAATATCGGGTAACCCTAGAAATTCCCCAACCACAATTTGACAACCATTGATCTAGGAAATTTTAAGATTTCTTTTTGGTTACACAACATTGTCAATTTCCATAACCATTTCATGTCTGTTTGGTGAAAAAAAGTATTTGTAGGAAATTATACTTGTAATAAAATTAATATAATAGCAATTGTTTAAGTAGAATAGGAAATAATATGAATAGTTTCATAGATTAGGGGTTGGCAAAATTGGACCTGATGGCCCACAGTCTGTTTTGGTATGTCCTATACACCAATTATGGTTTTCTATTTTAAGACATGTTTTAAAAGCATATATATACACAAAGAATATGTAGCAAAGACTTGTGGTGCATGAAGTCTAAAATACTTGCTATCTGTCTCTTTAAAGAAAATCCATGCTGATCCTACTAATTACAATATTCATATTTGACATAACCATATATATTTTCTTCTGCTTGCCAAGCCAAAAAAATAGCGAGTTTTTTTTTAAAGTTTCCCAAAATGAATGAGTGTCATGGCTTTTTACAAAGTTTTGTGTTTCACATCTTAGCAAGTTGAGTTTTATCCACTTTTACTTTATCATTGAATTCTATTTGTTCTAATTGTCAGCTTTTAAAGTTACATAAAATATATATTATTAGAGTCCATATTTTAATACAATCTGAAGGTATTTGTCTTCAAATAAGTTAATTTGATTCATTCATGTTTGTTGTATACATCATATTTGCTCTTTCTTCAGTCATCTCAGTTTGTAATCCTAGTTTTTAAAATTTACTTTCTAACTTTGACCATCTGCAGTACATATCTTTATTTACTTGGTCCTGTACTAATTTACAAAGCACATGGCCCAGGGTAATACATTTAGGGATTACTAATATCCATGCAACTATTTCAAGCAACAACATGAAGAATGAAACAGTGTATTCAAGATGTCCATGTAAATGAGAAATAAAATGGCAAGAGCAACTATAAACTGGGTCAATGTCTCTGCAAAGCATTTGTATAAATCAGTTTATTTTCTTCTCACAATTGTCCTGTGAGTAGGTTCTTCATACAGGTGAGAGTTCATGGGACTTAAATAAGTTGTTCTGAGGTCCAATGATAGCAAGGCCTGCACCTGGCTGACAATGAATTGATGTTACTAGCCTCTGCATTATACCCTAGGCTCTTACTGAGCTGGACAGTCTCTCCCAGAGGGCCCAGTGGCAGCTCTTCTGTTCCTGCAATTTTTTCTCGCAAGCTGCTCACCCATAAAGAGCCATAAGAATGCAGATTCAACATTCTCATTAAAGACAGCACTCCTTAAACCCCAAATTTAAAGACCCAATTCCAAAAACAGGCTTCTGAAATGAACAGACATTTCTCAGACAAAGAAGTAGAAGCAGCAAACATATGAAAAAATGTTCAACATCACTAGTCATTTGAGAGATGCAAATGGAAACAACACTGAGATTCCACCTCACCCCAGAAAGAATGGCTGCTATCAAGAAATCAACCCTTAACAAATGCTGGCAGGGATGGGGGGAAAAGGAACCCTGCTCCACCATCGGTGGGAGTGCAGACTGGTGCAACCACTGTGGAAATCGGTGTGGAGATACCTCAAAGAACTAGGGCTAGAGGTCCCATTTGACCCAGCTAGTCCCCTTCTGGGTATCTTCCTGGAAGAACTAGAAGCATCATACCACAGAGATATAGGCATACTCGTGTTTATTGCGGCATAGTTTGTTACAGCTAAATCTTGGAAACAGCCCAAATGCCCATCTACTGGTGATTGGATAAAGATGTGTGGTTTATATATATATATATAAAATGAAATACTACTCACCCATAAAGGAAAATAAACTAGAGTCATTTATAGCTAAATGGATGCACCTTGAGTGAAATAAATAGGACACACATGTGTAAATATGGAATTGTTTCCCTGGTGTGAGAAACTGAAAGTATAAATGAGGACCAAAATATATAATAGATATTGTGAAATAGAAAGAAAATGTTTAAAGAGGAAGAGGGACTAGGGAGGTGGATGGGGTAAAGGAAAGAAGGGAAAGAAAAACAATGAAAAAAGAAGGAAAAACTGGAAACAAAGCTTATGTAAATAGGGAGGGGTGAAAGGATTGAAGGAAAGGAAGGGGGAACACAAAAAAATAAGAATCGAGATATATCAAGATAAGAATCAAGACATATTCAGGTACAAAGTCCAATAATGAATGTGATCACAGTGTATATCTAAAATGTACCAATCAACTTAATTTTAAAAAGAGCCCTCCTTAGAAATGTTGAATAAATTCACAGAAATCCCAAGAAAATTCATACGGAAGTTAA
The DNA here is from genome assembly GCF_053883595.1 of Heterocephalus glaber. NCBI lineage: Eukaryota > Metazoa > Chordata > Mammalia > Rodentia > Bathyergidae > Heterocephalus > Heterocephalus glaber. The sequence continues at coordinate 27,476,425 of NW_028258381.1, forward strand.
GTTGGAGCTACAAAGGAGTTATTCTAAACTCCCAACTGACAACTGTCCTTTAAACCCTCAATTCAGCCTACATATCTGTGTGGCCTCAACTGCCTTCATGGCCCATTTTCCTTTTAGGCTAAGGCATTCAGATCTGCAGTCTAGACCTATGTCCAAGGTCTCTGCTTCTTGTTTACTATTTGTTGTATAATGTATAATTTTCCTGTCTTTCTCTTTTAGCCCATAATCTTCTCAGTAATTATATGTGCCTTTAAAAAATAAGCCACCAGCATTCTATATTCACAAGAAACCAGTTTATAAATTTTCCCATCTGAGTACCTCTTTGAATTGTTTAAATACTAAGAAATAAGGACCGTTCACATATAGTTTAGATTTTGTCATAAAGTGAACCCAAAAGATGAAAGGACAAATTGTATCGTTTATATCCTTTGTCATTTGCTTGAATCATACATAACTTTTTCAAACAGCCTACACTCTGCATTGATCCATGAAGATTCTTTAGTGGGATGGAAGAAATGGCACCTGAGAGGTTCTGACTCACAGTCTTGCTCACAGCAGTAGGCTGCTGTGACCCAGCAGGGGTGGAAATACAAGGGCTTGGCCATCCAGCAGGAGCACCTGGGCTCCTGCAGGCATTCACAGCCCCAGAAATCTACATCTGCCCAGACAGTCAGCTTCACCCTTTACGTAACCAGCAGTGGAGGCCTTCTGGCTGGTAGTCTTCAAGTTTCCGTCTCTCAGGTCTCTCTCTGTCTCTCCCTCCTTCCCTCTCTTCCTCCCTTCCTCCCTCTCTCTCTGGTCTCCCTCTCTTCCTCTCTCCTGGTCTCTCTCTCCCTTTCTCTGCCTCTGCCCTAAGTGACGATAGCGAACATTTGAATATTTTTGGCTTATCTATTCAAAAGGGTATGAAATTTTACATCACACACAGTAGCTATAATTGACCCCTATTTTAAGGACAGAAAAGGCTGGTGGGAAAGTGCAAGGGATCCAGACTGGATTCCTTGAGTCTTTCCTCCACCACTTATTAGATGTGACATTTCTCTGTGTCTCACTTTCTCCATGTGTGTGTGTGGGGGGTTAACATTATTTTCTTCACAGGGCTTTTATGAGGATTGAAGAAGTTAGTATATGTAAAGTACTACGTCATGCCCCTAAAGTAGCAAGTTTAGTACAAGTTAGCCATATCATTATCTATACTTTTATTTTGTCTGTGCATCTCCACCTCCCTCTCCTCTTTCTGCTCATTTCTCTTGCCCAATTTTCTCAGTTACTTTATTTTTTATTTTATCTTTGTACATTGCTTCATGTCCTTTGAGAAAAATATGGTTGTAGAAATACATTCTTACGATGAATAAACACATGGAAGAAAAGACATATTGGAGAAAAGGAGAATATTATGTATAGAATTACTCAGGCAAGAATTTTCAGATTTTGTTTCCATCAGCTTATCTGCTCTTTACTTTCCTTATCTGAACTCTCTGGTCTCCTGAACACTTCTGGAAAGAGGGGATATGGCCCACTGAACAACAGAACTCTGCTTCTCAGGACATTGCTCCTGTCTCTGGCTGTTAGGGCCTTGTCTTTGGCACTCTGCATTTATCTAATCACACCTCCATCTCTAAGTGACCAGAACACTTTCCTTTACTCAGCACGGGACCAAGCAATCAGCATCCATCTATCGGGATGGGCCTATGACATGGAGGAAAGGCCTTATCACTGGCCTCCCTTCTGGTCTGTATCACTATCCCAAGAATCCTCTCCTGCTTTGAGTTCACTTGTGGCTTTAATACAGCACACACTTTGAGGAATGACAAATGATTCTCCCTTTTATATTTGACTAAATCAGTGTGTGGCTCCAATAGATTAAAATACAAGCATCACCTGCAAGTACCTCTGCAGAGTAATAGCTGAGATTAAAATTTGAAATACATTTTATATTTATGCCTAGTCTGTTTCCACAAAGGATTCAAAGACTAAATAATTCATACTAGTAAAGCTTTGGAAAGTAGTCTGGACTGTGATTAGCATCATACTGGGCACACGGTACTATGGCTATATGAGCTTTAATGCTGTAGAAATGAGCCAAAGGGGTCAAGAGCTGCCTCTAAAGCTGAATTTTTCTCCTGCTTGGTATTTTTATTTTTTAATTTATTTTTATTTTTAACTTTTTATTGATACATGTTTTCAGTACAGAAAGATTACACTCATTGTGAGGCATTGGTATATGTACATAACACATGGTAATTCTTTTTTAAATTCCCTTTTCCTTCCTTTCCTACCCTCTCCCTCCTTTCCTTTATCTCCTTCCCTTTTGCAAAAGATCTATCTCCCTTTTGTCTATTATCTATCTTTTATTTTCCTCTTCATTTATACTTTGGGTTTCCCAAGTAAGGGAAACCATGCAATATTTAAGCTTGTGGGTCTGATTTATTTCACTTAACATTATGGCTTCAAGGTGCATCCATTTTCCTACAAATGACTTAAAGTTAGGACTTTAGGTAAATCATGAATTTTTATATTTCCCAATCTATCTTCTTAGCTACAAAATGAGAAGACATCACTAAGAAACCCTTCTTTCTGTAATTTGACCCTTATAAACTTCGCATCACAATTTAGTCATATAGTTGTTAAGTTGATTGACATTCTTTAAAGAAACACTTGAAACTTTTTCTGAGCACCTCATCCCTCCTCTTAATTTCCAACTCTGTAACAGCTTTAGCTCTAAGAATAGAACATGGCATTGAAATGAGCTATATATTTCTGCATTTATATGGAAAAATTCTTCAAGTGGCTTTATTTGCTTGCATGGCTAGATATTTAGCCCTTTAATTTCAATGCAGTAATTCATCTGTCTTATTCACCTATGAGACAGTGTGTATCTGATTTTTTAATTAGTCACAAGAGACACCATTATAACTGAGCTCTGCTTCCTACTGGGAGTCCATGTTAATTTTCTTTGCAAGATTATACATGAACAATGGCAACGAAAATAAGTAAAATCAGAGTCCCTAAAAATAGAGACAGGTATATTTCTTTCTACTTGCATTTGATCCACACTGTAGCAATTCTTCTTACAGGTATTAAATCAGTGTAGTATTTGATCCTTAGAAGAGGTTCTTGACTTGATTCTCTTTTCAAATCATTCTCGGGAGAAAGTACCAGGGCTACCTGAAGGTTGAAGAATAATTCAAAAGCATATATTGCTCTTTCTCCTCTTGTAACTGCCATTTGCTAACTTCCCAATTAATTCTTCACACCCGCCCTCCTCCCACCTACACACCCTTGCATACGATCTGTCTTAGTCATTTGTCACTATCTACTAGAAGCAGTATAGTAGCACCTTGATTAGTATTCACAGTAATTATTTCACAGATCCTCAGTGGAATGTACTTATTTTCTTCCAGTAATTTTTCGGGTTGCTTAAGGTCAAGCCCAATTCTATCCAAGAGGAGTTGTTCAATAAACACCTTACCCTAAGATGCTGAAATGATCCTCTGCTTCATCAAAGTTTGATTTAATTTCTGGAATGAAGTTCTATGTGGGAAGATGGCATAGAAGAGGTCACTGTTTAAAAGGTATGAGATGAGTGGCTGAAAAACCTGGGAAGGATTTGTTAATCACTGATCCAGCAGCACAGGAGTTCTGAAATGTAGAAACACTACCGTACTAGAAAGGTCTAATTCCCAAGTAAAAAATGAGAAAAGAGATTTGAGAGAAACTAAATTTTCCAAGGGGCTCCAGTTCCTATCATTCAACACATAATATCACTAAAATATACAAATAGATGTGTGAACACACACATATATATGGCTGTAATGCAACAGTAACTCAGAATTACTGCACATATGTCACAGAATATCTCCTTGTTGAGTATATTAAGTATCTAACATTTTAAAGACAAAAAATGTATCTTATTTAACCTCCTATCCCCTGCCTCTATCACAATGCATGGAAATGGTCATGTTATACACATGTCATTGACCAAGTAATAACAACAATAACTAAGCATTGTAACCACTTGTCATTATTGTATTTAACATCATACTCAAGAAAATGTTCCAAGATACATAATTTTTAATCCTTATTTTACAAGCAAGGAATCTTAGATTTAAAATAGTTATTTACTCATCCAAGATCTGTTCCCAGAGTCCATGATCATTATTAGATCGCTGAGAATATATTTTAAACTACTTTCATGAAAGCCCTGAAAAACAAATTATTAGTCATATTTTCCGAAAGAATTACTTATATGTAACCATCTGAAACTAAAGTCTTTCGCCACTTCACTTTAAATATCTGGTAGTAAAAGCAAAAGAGTAAAAATATAAATTTCATATGCAACTAGCGAAGAATAGATTGAGAAGAATATCATGCTATAAATTTTGTCTCAATACTTATCCCAGAAATTTTAAGTGAATATGGTCTTCCCAGACATCATATATATGCCTAATATTTTATTAATAGAGTTGTTATTAGTGACCATGGGGGATTCGTTCAGATACCAGCAGATGCCAAAATATGCAGATGTTCAAGTCCCTTACATAAAATAGTATTTACATATAACCTACACAATCATCTCATATACTTTAAATCAACTCTAGATTATCTAATACAATGTAAAAGCTATATTAATAAGTGTTACACTGTATTGTTTAAGGAATAATGTCAAAAATATTTGTATATGTCTGACACACATGCCGTTTTTCAATTATATTTGGTTGAATCCCAAACTGCAGAATCCATGGATAAGGAGGTCTGACTATAATTACTGTGTCTCAAATCGTGCTTTTCAGATTTTCTAGGGTTACCTCCTATCTTCGCTTGCACTCATTTTGCGGCTGGATCTCTGCTTAATGTGATTGCAATGGATCAGGCAGTACTTTGTTGTGTTGTATTAGGATGACACAATCAGAAATAGCAAGTACAGTATTTTTCAGAATGGTACCTAGAGCCTCCTTCTCACTTTCTATTATTTGCCATCTTGTCATATTTTCCATGCTGACAACTGAAATCCTAAATGGTCAATCTTTATAAACTTATACTTGCTGTTCATTCATCTCAGTAGCTTATAAATGATTATTTCTAAACAATCTCTAAACCTAATAAGAGTTGGAGAAGGGAGACTGCCACTGGAGTACTAAGCAGCCTGATTTAATACACACTGAATAGAGAAAACAAACCAAATTCCCTTTATAAATTCACATCTTTTGTTTTTGCAGAAATAAAAGGCTTTCTGAAAGATATTTCCTTTTGGAGTTTTATACATATGTACCATTCAAAAATAATACCCCGTTTGTCCCCTTTGCAGAGACATGTAACATTACGCCTTAACTCTATGCTCAGAAACCCATATATGTGAATGAGATCTATTGTCCTTTAAGATTCCCTTTCACTAAATATTTTTGTGATTATAAATGATTACATTCTCGTTCTGGAAAGTTTGGAAAGTTAAAAAAATGAATAAGGATATAGGAAAAGAATGGTTACAATTTTTGAAATGTGGTTCTTTAAAATTAAATATCAAATTACTTCAATGGCAAAGAAAGAATTCTGTAAAGATACAGATATGTTTTTTAAAATCTGGAGAGGTAAGGTAACCAAGTAAATGGAATTCAAAGAAGCACATATTGTTCATAAAAAACAAAGGTTAGCAGAGTGCCAGAAGTAAGATGTCTTTTCATACAATAGTTATTTGTGGTTTTGCAGAATGCAGCCACTGCTCTTAACAGCCAGCAGTGATAGGAGAGAGAGAGAGAGAGAGAGAGGAGAGAGAGAGAGAGGAGAGAGAGAGAGAGAGAGCGCTGTTCAGACCTAACAGCTTGTAGGAAATACCTATCCTGGTTCAGTACTTTGAAATGTACAAAATAGTTATCCTATTTTAACCTCATAAAAATGTTGTGGAAAGGAATTCATTATCCCTTTTCTAGAGATAAGAGCATCAAATTTGAGTGAGGTTAAATGGCTTTCCCAAAGCCACAAGGCTGATAAATGATAAAGTAAGAACTAGAAGCTATAATTTCTGACTCCTAAACTCGTGTTGACTCTGATGTGTTTGGCAGCTTCCCTCTGGTGGGGACTATGACAATCATGAAGACAACATGTATCAAGCTCTGACTTCATGCAAAATGTTCCTCTAAGTGCCTTGCGATCATTGTTTCACTTAATAACATGATGTAATAATCCCAAGAAACTTTACCATATAAAATTCATTCTGCATTTACAAATACGTATTTCCCTTTGGCATTGTGCAAAGTTATCACCTTCACGGTTCTGGAATCCAGAGAATTTATGTTAGATTGTGTGAAATGCTAGACAGAAGCTTGGAAGCAGATGGCCACCCTCAGGCCCAGACAGGAGAAAATGGACCTGATCTGGGAGGAAAAATCAGTATTGTTTCACAAAATAAAAAGACTGATAATGTTTTCCTGACTCAAACACACTCTAAACAAAGGAAATGTGGAATTTCTTTCATCTTTTCTCCATTTACTGATACTAGGAATTGCACTGTCTTTTAATTTGATTCCAGATAGACCCTGAGGACTAGTGATATTTTGTGAATTTAAAATTCCAGTTTCAGTTGTTTCTATGCATTTATTAAAAAATAATACATTTCATTCTAGCTAAATATAGCAAAATTATTTTTAGTAATGGTTAATGGCTTTAAACATAAAATTGAAGCCTACTCTGTAAAGTATCTGTAATAATTTTCTTCAATATTTTTCCTTCATCCCTGACCCAGAGGATTACATAGCTTTCAACATGGAGTCACCATTTGCACTCGACAAGCATTGTGTATGCATCCCACACTTCCAGCCCACCTTTTCTGCAACCAATGTCACAGCAACCAGCTTCAAAGTGGAATAACTCGACAGTGCCCAGACTCTACTGCACACACGACTCTCACCTGTTCTCTGGGACTTTCTGATCACTGAATGAGATGCTTGTGGGAACCTGGCCAGCACTCATACCGCCTGGCTCTGAAAGAGAATCAATGCACTTGATCAGTGTGGTAAAAGTTGTTGTTTTCTATCGCTCAGTGGGCAATTCTGAAGCAAATTCTGTAAGGCTTTTCCAAAGGTTCTGGTGGAAAGCAGCTCCAAATGCCCTCAAGGTGATCAGTACTTTGCACTGGCTTGAACCCTGCTGTCTCACTGTCCCCAAATCTCTCTTCTTTTTGCTGGTATCATTTTCTAAAGTAAACTACCTGCATGCAGTCACCTGGTTCCAACTCTGCTCTCTGGAATAACCTGCACTAAGATGCCCAATTGTACAAGCAACTCTACAAAGCATACTGGTGTAATTTGGGTTTTAAACGCCCCTTAAAAGCACAACTGTTATAGCTTGGGAAATAAGGAGTTTGGTGGGGACTGTGTCCTCCAAGGGAACAGTGGAAACCCAGAGGAAGGGGACCTCTTCTTCTCTTTAACCTTTGGGCCAGGTTTGCCCTGACACACCATCCTGCCACGATGGGTTGCATTGCGCCAGGTATCTGGGCCAGTTCATCCTGGACTGGAACCTTTAAAAACATGACCCCCAGATAACTTTTTCTCTGTGAAAGTTCATCATCTTGGATATTTGTTATAGTATGAAATGTTGACTAACACAGACCCTGACAATGAAATCCTGGATTGAGATCTCTTTCCAGTTAAATGGTTATAAGGGCCACCTTGCAGGTGTACATCTAGCAGTGATCCTTCTGGCTTACAGTCAAAACACCATTCAAAAGTTCTCTGGCACTGCAAGGAGAAGAGGTACAGTTAAAGGGTCAGGTCTTGGCCTCTGACGCTACACAGTACTGGAGCACAGATAACTATAAGGATGATAAAGGGCCGGGGATTTTAGCTCTGTGGTGCCACCGCCTGCCTCTCAAGCACAAGGTCCGGAGTTCGATTCCCGGTACCAAAAAACAAAAGCCAAACAAACAAACAAACAAAAACTATAAGGACAGTAGAGTTGTTTGGCTTTCGTTTATTACTTTGAAAACCTTGAAAATTATAAATAAAATGTCTCAAGGTGCTAACAATCAACTCAAAACATACTGTGGAATCAGAAGCCCTCCATGGTGGCATTTTCAGTGATCTTAATTTTGCAGCTGCAAAGCACAGTCTGCTGAAAATCAGGCGGACTTAATTATAAGGATAGCAGAATAAAAGAGAATGAATATGCCTCCTCACTAGGTTACCTATGTGAAAACCAGGTTTGAGAAGAAAAGAAGCAGAATGAACCTGAGGACCAAAGATGAGGACCCTTGGTTGGATGAGTTTAAAAAAGTAGACTTCTAAATTGGTTTGCAGGCTCTATGCCAGCAGAAATAGTCCTCTCTTCCCTGCTAGTGAACAAGAGTCTTTTCTTGCCTAAAGGCTTTCCAGACTTCATCATCCTCAAGAGCTCCTGCAAGCTCTCCTTGGTTCTCTTAGGTTACGGTACAGCTCTACCTGAGAAGCAGTTCAAGGCAGAGAGGACCTTGCACAGACACTTAGAGAACTAAGGCCCAGTACTGTTCAGCAGTAGGAATAGTAGTCAGGGTTCATCTGCAGTGTTGCTGCTTATGATGCTGGCATTTTTCTCTCCTCCAATTCCTCTTCCAGTCACCCTCGTTCAACTTGTTTTCCTATAGTATAAAGTAGTAGATGCTCACTCTGAGACACTGAGATTTCTTTCACAGATTGTAGAAGTCTTTGGAGAATTTACTAGGTGCACAACCATGATAGAAGAAAACAAATGTATGCCAGTTTCAAACTTAATTTTTGCCCTAAGCAACTGAAAGGAATCATCACTGGAAAATGTATTGAAAAATTTGCAAACAATCCCAACCATGTTTGAAGTCACTGAAAAGTGAAAGTATCAGCATGGTAAAACTTTGTAAAAAGGACATTTCAAAAATACACAATGTGAAGTTATGTGTATATATGCATAAAAATTATAATACAAACATTACACATTCCCACACATAAATCTATGGATTGTGCCAATTCTCAGAGATTGTGCAAATGGGATTAAGGACTATTATTTTCTTTTCTCTTTTTTTCCAGCTCTGGGGACTAAACCCAGGGTCTTCACATTGAGCTACATCCTCAGACCTTTTTATTTTCCATTTTGAGAGTCTCACCAAGTCACCTAGTTTCCCAGACTGGGATCTAACTTATAACCAACCCTCCTGCCACAGAGTGCAGAGATTACAGGCATGTTCCACCACACTTGGCCTATTCTTTTCTTTCCCATTGTTGCCAGAACATTTTTGCCTACTTCTATAATTGAACAGAAGTAGATATATTTTGGGGGAAAGGCTCTAGGTCCAGGGCTGAGTTAGATTTCTGAAAATTTACTAAAAACTGAGACTACTACACTGCACAAAGAAACTGTGAATTAAATTGTTCTGTTAGGTTATCATACATAGTGTGATGGTAAATCTTATATAACAACTTAACTAGATGAAGGAGAGACTGGTGAAGCATTATTGGTACTTGCTTGTATGAGTTACTTCTGGACAAGAAAAGCATTTGGATTTGTAGAGTGAGTAAAGAGAATGTCCCTGGGCAATGTGAATAGGAGTCAAGGAACTCACTGAGGATCCGGACAGAGCAAAGAGGCACAGGAAGAGGAAATACTCTCTCTCTTCTGGAGCTCAGACATCCATCCTGTCCTGCCTTCCACAATGCACTAGATTCTTGGGCCATCTGCCTCCAAGACTGAGACTCAGGACTCTAGGGCCTCAACTGGGAGTTATACAATCAGCTCCCTTGGCTCCCTCCCCACATTGGGCTATTTTCCACGGCAGCTTCCTGATACTCCTAGTTTCAGCGTTCTATAAATTCTAGGACTTCTCAGCCTCCTTCACTATGGAAGTCAATTCCCAAATGAATCCTCTGTTTTTGTTTTTTCCCAGAGAACCTTAATACAGATACTTATCCTTTGATCCAACTGGGGAGGCAATGTGGATCAGGTGACTCAACTCCGAGTTTGCCCACAGGAGCCCAAATTTGTGCTTGTTGTCCTAGCATAATTTTGAAGAGTACTCCATTTTTCTTCCAAAAGCCTTGATCAAGACAGCGAATTAATGATTACTCAACAGATAAAGATCTGAAGACAAAATACTACAGCTAAAATTTTACTATATCCATATGTCAGATAAGTTAAACAGACCTGAGTTTTTCAATCTGTAAAACAGAACATAAGAACAGCACCTATATCCCACCGTTGTTAAGAGAATTGCATATGCTGCTTAATGAATCAGATAGTTGGCATAGTAGTTGACTCACAGTTACTGCTCAATAAGTATTAGCCACTTTTTGTCACAATGTGATGCTTTCCTGATTTAAAACAGGTGGTACAAGAGTTCATCTCCCCATTCTAAAGCAACATCCTGAAAATACCTCTATTCATCCTCTCCACATGCTGCTGCCACTCTCAGTCCCTCCTTAAGGAGTCCCTCCTTGAGATCTTTTTCCCTTATCAGAGGTGCAGCCACTTGGGTTCTCTTCCAGTTGCACTTCTAAGGATGTCGCTTTTGAAACAAGCTCCATCGTTGTCCACTAATTTAAAACTGAATTTTGAAAATAGCTCAGATAAATAGTTAGAATTCACAGGAACTCATATCCCTCGCTCAAGGAGGGCCAAGAAGGAGGATGCTGGAACTCTTCCTAATCTCTCTTCTGTTCTTTTCTGAGTGGGCATTCATACTCAAACACCCTGTGTTTTGGCCAGGAAGGATTACCTCTGGAGGGGAGGTTAGGTGGGAAGCAGTGAAATTGCAGCTGAGACCAGATGACAGTGTGGAGGTGACATGATGGTCCTGCAATATAAGAGTTCCTGCCGAGACTGAGATGGCAGTGGAAATGATGCTTTAATTGTCCTCAACGCTGTAGTTCAGTTCATGGAGAACAGAAAACTATTATTTAAACAGATGGCAAGCCTGCCCATCCATAACCAGGCATTTAATGAGATAAAACAGGGCATCCAGGGTTGTAGGTGTGTGAGTCCAGACCATTTTGGAAGATATCAATTTAATTGCGCTTCTATTTTTGTGAAATCTGTTCCCAGATGCCTATTTTGCCCTCTATTCTACCTTCCTTCCTCCTCTTTATTTTTGTCTTCCTTGTCTTTCTGGTGTTGGGGTCACAATCAAATGAACGTCTCCTTCTCTGACTCTCAGCACTATGAGTTTTCAACTGGAAATATCACTGGAGCAGCCTTGGGAGGCTGAAGGTATGTGGCCCAGATGCCTGGGTGACCAGGGTGTGTATTTCTGCTCAGCTCTCAGCACACATTTCCTCTTCTGTAAGATTGTGATTATAACTCACAACACTTTTGTGAAGTTTGAAAAATAAAATCTGTAAAACAATGTCAAGTATAAATCTTAACTCTTAGTAGCTGCTTAATAAAAAGCATTGTTGCTATTACTATTACAGGCAGTTTTTCTTAAGTGTGTTGAATTTAGGTTCTTCTCAGACACTCCTCCAATTCATTCTAGGCCTTTGACATAAAACCTAGGATCAAATTCAAGGAAAGGTAATTATATGGTACAGACATGACTATTTCGTTACTTTTTTTTTCGCAGACCTACTTCTGTCCCACACAAAATCATTGCCCTTTGTACTGTCTTAGAAGACAGAGGAACACCCACAAGTCGGCCCCCATCAGTGAATAAGTTCTATATATTTAAACCAAGACAGTTAGGTTCAAGTCTATGAAAGTGGACATGTGTGAAAACAGAATGCTACAGGTACAGTCAGCCAGGTATATGTTGTGGTTCATGTCTTTAAAGTCCTCTGATTTGTAGGCTGCTGCCAGGATCTGAACTGTAATACAGCCTGTGTTCTAGCAGGTGTGCCTCTGCTTGTGCACATTAGATACTCTTCTCAGGAGATCTCCAAACTAGAAACACGCCCATAGACCAATCTTGCTATAAGTAGCCTTTCACGGAACACTATTACAAGGCTTTGGCTTAAGACCCAGCTTCATTTTAGCAATAGCAATTACTGTAGATAAAATTTTGTTTAAAAAACCTATAGTTTTGTTAATATTTTAAAAGTTCAATGAATATTATCTTTTAGCATTTGCTTTTTTTTTTTTCATGTGTCATTATAGGGAAGGGATTTGTGTATGTCTTCTTTACAGACCCTGATCTAAGGTAAAGCATAGCAATGTCTCCATTTCATTTAGGGATAATCTAATCATGATATTTTCAAGCTAATGCTGAGATCTCTGTGAAATGGGACAGCTTTTTTCCAGAAGACAGAGAGGAATCTGTAAGGTATCAGATCCCAAGGCAAATATATTTAGGGGCCAGGCAACGACATCAATGGCAACAGGAATGGTAGAGTTAGTGGCTAAACAGGTGATATCAAGCACTCCCTAGAGAGATTAAAAATTAACAGAAAAATTAAAACTCTCTGCAGGCTGTTGGTCTAAATCTTTTATTTGCAAACCTTGCTTAACTATAATGCATACAGTCTAGGTTTTTATTGAAAGGTATTTTAAGTTTTGTTTATAAAACACAGCATACAGGTTCCTTCTCAAAATTGTCTTACTTCATTTATTCCCACTTAACTTTCAAAAATTTATGATTGCTATTGCTTACACTCATATTTTTCATTCTGAGTTTTTCATATTGGCTATAGCCCACTGAGTAGAGGTATAGTAGGCTCAGGGATAATTTATTGATTCTAAATGTTCAAGTACTTGAAATTTACTTGGGAACATACAGTACACATCTCAACACTGAACAAATTCATTTATTAAATAATTACTTTTCTATTAAGTCTTATCTCACCAAATATTCAAAGAGAACCTCTATTTGTGAGACATAGGATACAAGACAGGGCAGTACAGTTTTAGCAGTAAAGACCTCATTTGTAATGACAATTTAATGTTACCTTCAGTATGCAGAACAGTATGAACACATGACAGGTAGTCAATAAATATTTGTTGAATAAGTGAATGTACACTTCATTGAAAAATTAGTCAAGAGGACTGAAGTGAGGAGGTTTGTTTTCTATATAACACACAAAACACTGAAGAAATATACTGGGTAGTTTTCTTAACTTCTAGTAGACATTTCTGAAGTCATTAGTATGCTTCCACTTGGAAAGAGATACCTCTAAAATAATTTGACCTAGTTTAGGAAACTAACAACTGACACAAGTTATAAAGGAGTTCAATTTTCCTCTTTCAATGATATAAATGTTTGGTGCTGGGGATTTAGCTCAGTGGTTCTGCTGCCTGCCTCACAAGTGCAAGGTCCTGAGTTCAATTCCCAGTACCAAAAATAAACAAACAAAACAAATAAATAAATAAATAATGTAAATGTTTCAAACTATACATCAAACTGGCTGCTTGGGCTTAGATTCTTCACTGCTTCTCATTAAACAACCATTTTATTCTTATTTTTACTTGGCTTAGCTTTATTCTTTTTTATTAGTAATATAAAATAATTACATTTAACTTGGGGAATAGGTAAGTATATATATACATATCACATCTTGATCATCTGGATCAAGGTGGCTGCTATGATTTGGATATTATGTCCTCCAAGGGTTCATGTGTCTGAAGTTTTGTTCCCATTGTAGTGATGTTAAGAGGTGGTGAGACCTCTAAGACGTTGCGCCTAGTGAGAGGTCATTGAGGTCACTATCCTTGAAGTGATTAAGCAGTTCTCTCATGGAGCCACTGTTCGTTCCTGTAAAGAACAAGATTGGCCCTCAATGAGCCTCTCCGATTTCCTCTTCACTGAGTGATTTCACCTTCCCACATTCATTCCCACCATTGTAATGCCATATCCCAAGGGATTCTCACCAGAGCTGAAATAATAATGATGTCATGCTTCTGAACTTCCATGATTATGAATTAAGTCAACCTTTTTTTTATAAAGTGCCCCACCTGGGGTATTTTGTTATAGAAATGGAAAACAAGGTAATAAAGTGGTTACCATTGTATGCATGTTACAGATAAAATCAGTGATCCACAGAGAAAATTAGTAACATATCAAATCACACACAAAGTATCAAGGGCTTTGTGAGTATTTGCACTTGATTGAGTTTGTATTCTGGTTTGGAATCCTGAAATTATGGTTACTACGCACTTTGATTACTAAGACTTACTTTATTAGACCCAGTTACAGGTATAAGAAAGATATAAAATGAAACAGAATTTCAGGGGAAAAAAGCACAATAGGGTTGCCACAGTCATCCCCTGGTGTTTACACTCATAGCACATAGGCCTTCTGTTAGTTTTCTCCAATCAAAAAATTCTTTGCTACTTTCACACCTGTTGTACCTTCTGTCTGGAGGGCTGTTCCCTAAATCACCATCTTTCCAATCTAAATTAAGTCACCCTCTTACTTTTCCTTAGCACCCTGTTATTTTTCTACACAGCACTTTCTGCAGTTTAATTTTGTATTTATTTTTGTGTTTATTTGGTTAATGACTATCTCTTCCCAAAAGCAGGAATCACATCTGTTCATGACTTAGTCAGATGAGGCTGCTATACCAGAATAACACAGACTGGGTGGCTTAGACAACAGAATTTCTCACAGTTCTAGAGTCTGGGAAGTCCAAGGTTATGGTACCAACATGGCTGGATCTGGGGAGGGCCCCTTTCTTGGCTTTTCTTCCTCTATCCAAACATGACAGAGAGAAAACTGTCTGGTATATTGTAAGGGCATTGATTTTATCATTACAATTTCACTTTCAGGATCTCAATCAAGTCTAATCATCTCCAGAGGCCTCTTCTCTACATACCATTACACAGAGAAGTAGGACTTCAATAGGGAATTTGGAGGGATGCAATTCAGTCCATAGCAGTTGACATAAGACAGCACTTGGAACATTCCAGGACTTCAAAACATACTTTATTAATAAATAAGTGAAGACATAATATCCAGAGATTTCTGTGTCCCTTTGAAGCTACTAAGTCAACAGCAGAACTCAAGAACACATGGATTACTCCAGCATTGGATGAAGGATGGCTTTTCCAAGCCATGTGTAAGGAGCTCAGACCATCCTGAGATCAAGGTTACAAATAAAAGGGACAGGAAAGAGGAACTGCACAAAAGACTGGAGTGACGCCTAAGCCAGGGAGTTATGACCTAGTTCTGAGCCTACTATACCAGATCTCTGATTTCCCTTCCTCCTTCCTTTGAACAGGGACGGCTACATGATTTTCAGGGCTCAATGAATAATGAGAATGCAGGACTCCTTGGTCAAAACAGGAAAATGTACCATTAAAGGTGCAAAAATATAAAACTTTTTGTTGTTTCCATTGTCTCTATAGACTTCCCATGTTTTTCATCACTATTTAAAGTTGTAAAGAAAAATTGTAAGTTATAATTACTATATTAACATACTCTTGCCTGCAATGAAAGTTTTAGATGCTCATAAGTACTTTTAACTCTTCTTAAGAATCACCACTATTACCCAATTTTGATTGCATACCTTGAATTTGGTATGTATATAGTTCATTCTCACCAGAACAGTGAAAACACCCCACAAAATTAACTCATTTAAAAAAAAAATTCTTGATATATGCATATGTTTCCCACACTATCTACCTTCAGCTTACCAATCAGTAAGGAATGACAGAAAGGAAAAGTATCTTTAATTTGCACCCTATCTTTTTCATTTTGTCTGACCATCATCTATGCAATTAGTTGGTTACTACGGGATAGTAGCAGGAGGAAGAAAGGAGACGATAAGTCTTTGGTTGTTTGTGTTTCTTAGCATGCTCTTTTCTTCTTTCTTGGTGAACAGAAAGCTTGGCCCCTTGGGGCTGTCAGCACCTCCACTCAGTCATAAACACAACACACTTACCTTGCCCTCACTACAAGACTTGGTGAGCTCCCACACATCATGAGTTCCCTGGATATCAGGGCCCACAAGGTTATGAATGCTACAGGAAGTGGAATATAAGGAACTTACCTACATGCTCCATTGTTCCCTTGGATTCACTTACAAAAGAGAAGCTCAAAGTTCATGACGGCAGAGGTGAAAAGAACAAGGGAAACATAGTGAGGCAGAGAGGACAAGAGAGGAACAAGCTTCTCTATATTCTTCCTTCCTTGTCTCCACCTCCATTTTCCCCTACTTTTAATGTGTTTCAGTGGACGTGGAAAGTACTCTGGTGAGCCTGGCACTCACTATTAATAAGAAGCTGCCAATAACCTGTAGTTGTCACTTTCTGCCCAGTTTTCTGGCTAAAACCAATAAGACAGTTGTGGTCGTGGAGGGGATAGAAACTGGTCACCGAGAAAGTTGGCCACTCTCTGCAGTCATGGTCATAAGACTCTTGCTCTTTGTAGAACCATGTATCTCCGTGCAATACTTTACACTGTTTTTTTTTAGCGATCACATGAATTAAGGCGTTAAATAAACTGTTGGGTTAGCAAACATCAAAAATCTTTTTTGCTTACAAAAATAACAACAAAAAAGGCTTTTGTAATGAATGCTTCTAAATACAGAAGTATTTTAAATCGAAGATAGTTTTGTTTAAAAAAATCTTCCCCTATAAATAATAATCACTGATAATTATTTCTCATCAAAAAATAAAATGTGTTTTCCGTGCATAAACGTTGACAACTAGCCTATTTGCACAAATACTATGGCAGGGCAGAAACGGCTTCATTATCTTAACATTAAGAAAAGCTTTTCAAAAAATTTCACTATACTTTACATCACATAAAAATGTAAGGTAGCATGTGTGAACTGTTTAAAGAGCTTGTTAAAGATTCTTATAATAAGAAGGGCTGGGAAAAGTAGAGTCATATCTTATCAAAACAATCTAAGAAATCTTAAGAATGCTGCTTTTCTAGTAATACATAAATATACACGAACATGAGCAAGAATCCAAGTAAAGAAACAGTTCTTATTCATAGGATTGACAGTTTTATTATTACACCAGCCTGAAATAACATATAATGGTGTGTGAGTGTGCACTGGAGTTTCTAAAAGCAGCTCTTAAGATAGGCTTAATGTGAGAAGGGTTCAACTTTCTTCTTTGAATTCTGGAGGATGGGGTCCCCTGGGGATAAAGGGGAAAAGGGGAGAAAACTTTTAATGCAATCTCTATGCTTGTTATAATGTATTTATTTTCAGCAATATTTATTGTGCAGTTACTATTTGCAAGGCTTTGCAGATATAGCAGAGACCTTGACAAACATTCTGCCTTTAGAAAGCTCAGAGCACAAGTAAGAATCACAATATTAGCTCAGAGAATAATACCAGGAAGCAAAAGCTACTCAGCAACATTTGGGAGAGACCCAACAAGACCAAGGACAGGAAAGTCATAGAGGAAGAAGTGGTATCAAAGCTAAGAGTCCAAGGATAAGATGATGCAAAGTCAAGAAAGGGAGAGAGAGGGATTCCTGAGAAATTCCTTTGAACCCAGCTTCCTCTACTCTTATCAACCATGTGCTAAGACTCCGTTTAGGTGATCAGCAGATGAGTGGTTACATTTGTAGGAATTTATAAAACTAAAGTAATTGTTTAGTATGATATTGTAAGGGTTAGATTGAGTTGTAAATGTAGATGATTAATAGATGAGGTTGCATCACACAGGAAAATCAGCTGGACACTGAGTGGGGACCAATGGGGACCACAGCTGCAACCAGTAAGCTTCAAGAAAAGCAAGTGCAGCTCCTCTTCCTCAGGCTCTGCCTTCAGCTCCCTGGCTGGGTCAGGGAGCTGCCAGTAAAATAAGCTGAGGGGTTGAACTAAGGCGGGCACGTGTGATGTGTGTGTGTGTGTGTGTGTGTGTGTGTGTTTCTTAGCAAGACATACAACTCAAGTAACATAAAGCGCATCTGTACTGGGGTCTGTACAGAGGGAAGAGCATATGGAAAGGACCAGACACTAAAAGCAGCCAGCATCTTCAGGTAACAGAAAACATTTAGATGTGGTAGGGCTCAGTGTAAGGGAGCAATGATGAAAGATAAGTCAGTGGGGAAAGCCAGTGAGATTTTTGAGTGCATTGAGATTTCTGAATGCTGGAAGCAGAAAATCCAATCAAACATGGAAATCACAAGGTCAGATTTGCATATTCAAAAGAATACTCTGACATCAGGAAGATAAGCCTGAAAGGAGCTGGGGAGATTTTGAAATGATGGATCATGGGCATTTATTGGTGTGTGTTTGTGTGTGTGTGTGTGTGCATGCACACGCATGTGTGTGTAAAAGAAGAGGAAGAAACGTTGACTCCTATGTTTTCTGTTGTGAGCTCTAGGAGAATGGCTGGTGCTGTCACAAAGACAAGGAATACAGAAAGAGAAGTCCATGTGTCCACACTTAGTCCAGAGATTACTAGGACTTGAAGAGCCCCTTGTGGATGAAATGCAACTGGGTGTTGAGCAGACTCATTCGAGAGGCCTGAGAATACAAGCATTTTTGAGGGAGAAGACACTGAAAGATTCTGTTGCATGGAATCACCTTGACTGTACAAGGACCCTGAATTCAGGGTCCCATGATAAGACGTAGCCCAGTCTTACCCCACTGTAATATTGTCCTTGTCTGAGCTCCAGGTGTGACTCCAACTATGACAGCACCTTTGAAAGGAGACAGTGGCTTCTTGTCCCACTGTAAACACAGTGGATCTTCAGGGACAACAGCTGTTCATACAGATCCAAAAACCATGAGTAAAACTCAACCAGCAGTCATTTTATTAATACTATTTCTTTCAATATTGAACTTAGGCCTCTTTTCTGAGAAGAGAAAACTTGTGCATATACCTCAATCTGAGAAACTATTTTTCAAATCAGAAGAAACAAAGTTATAACAACAATTCTAATATTAATAATAATGCCTTTATTTATTACCTATGATGTACCCACTTTTGCATAAACATAGCTTCTGATTCTCCTATCAACCCTACAGGTTTAGCATCTCCATTAGCCAGATGAGCTTGCAGAATCAAAGCTGACTGGACCCAAGCCAGAGCACACACTTTTGTTCTGCTTTATATTCCAACCAAGTGGCCTATACACGTAAGACGGAAAGAACACATTTCAGAAATCAACTATGAAACACGCAGCAGTTTACGACCTAGGACTTCATTTTGTGGTGCCACAAAATGCACTGTGGCTGGATGCTTTTGCATCCAGTTGATTAAAAAGGGTAAAGAACATGCAATTTCACTGTCAAGCTGACCAAGAAGTAACCCCTTCCCATACTCATGCTCCTCCGCTGATAAGAAATACATGACCTCACCTAGATGCAAGATTTAGAAAAATGTGCCTAGTTGAACAACTTCTTTCTAGCAGTAACTCTGCAATATGGAAAAGAGGGTTGACATTTAGTGGACAGTTAAATGTCACTGTCATGAATGTTCATCCCATCAATCTTTTTGCTTTATTGTTTTTAACTTTACAGTCATGTTTAAAAAGAAATTTTCTATTCAGGGATTAAGGAAATATTCACCAATATTTTTCCGACATCTATGTCTCATTTTTTTAAACCAGGTACCCCAGTGAATACTGAACACCATCCATGTGAATATTACATCATTTCTCTACACTAACTAGAAATGATACTTTAAACAAATGCTAAAATCACACACACACACACACACACACACACACACACACGGTTCTTTTTAAAAGTTCTATTGCATTTTATTGCTATTTCGTCCTGGGCTCATAACAGCACCAGAATATTTTAGTTATCAAAGTTCAATCATTCAAAATGTGTTTCAGTGTCTTCCCCTTCAAAATCAGTTTTTTAAAAAATAGCTTTTCCATTATACATTAATTTACTTCTCCACACAAATCTCTCCAAGTCTCTCCCATAAACCTAAAGTAATCAATTCAAGACTTTAGTAGAAGAAATACATGAAAGAGAGATGCATAGATTTGAGGAAGAATTGATAATTTTAAATTCTGGTGTTTCTCATTCAGGAGCATGGCATTCATTTATTTACATTTTCTTATATGTCCTTCAGTTATGTTCCCAAATCTGGGGACTTGGTTAAGTATTAAATAAACAGTCACATGGCACGTAACAATGGTTATGTTAATGATGAACTGAATGCACATAACAGTTATTTTATAAGATAAAACAACAACCTGCCTAACAACATCGAAGCAGTCGTAGTTTGTGTAAGTATACCCATGGCATTTGCACAGTGACAAAATCAACTAAGAAAGCATCTCTCAGAATGTGTCTCCCTTGTGAAGAGACATGACTATTTATGGATATTACAATGCTGTGCACACTTCTTATTCACTGTATCCCTAGATAATGTGTTTTATTCTTTTTTTACCTAATAAAAATACTTTTTCTATTATAATTTTAAGCTGGGTACAGCTGGTAGATAACAAAGCTACTTACTTATTTTGGAACATCTGGCTTGTAATCACTTAGCAAAAATGCATTACTTCCTAAAACCTTCATGGCTGAGCATGTGTTTCTACTGCTTTCTCATGGATAGTAGTTTCAATGGAAGTAGAATTCTACCTTGGGAATATTTTCTTCTTGTGGAAAACTGCAGGCATGATTCTTAGTGTCTAATGACATTTATTGTTACCAAGATATTTGATCCTAATCCAACTTTGTCCTCCTTTTGCTTAGTGAGTTAATTTTTTGCTTCCTCATTGGATACTTACAGATTTTTATATTATCATAAATTAAAAGAGTTTAACCAAATCTGTTATGTCCAATCCTCTTCATTAATTTTCTTCCTGTGATATGTCCTAAAATCAAGTTTTTAACTCAGGGAAATTTTATCAGTTATTTAATAATTTTGAGTTCTTTTGTATATCCCTTGTAAATAGTAGGTGTTACTATGTAGATATGATTTTCCCATAGGTACTTCCTCCTGTCTTTAATCTTTTCTGCATCATAATTATCTCATACTTTTCCTGTCAGTAACAAGAAAATATGGAGACCAGACTTCTATTCACTAACTGGTTTTTCTGAAGTATCAATCTACTTTTCACTGATTCTATTACATTTTAATTTAGAGAATTTTTAAAATTTGAAGGCAAGTTTTATGACAGTTAATTGATGTTATAAAACATAAATTAAGAAAATAATTGATGTACTTTTTTGAGAAACATTGTCCTGTTAATCTTTTAATATTTTTATTTTCTGGGTGGATATTTCTTATATTGCCATGGGTGGAACTAACAAATGTTTTTGTAATAAGGACGTTTTTTGTCTTTGAAGTTTATTCATCCTTACTGTGGCAATCCATGCCTGCTTAGCTCTGCTAGTTCAAATGAATTGGGCCAAAAATTGTCCCTGAACACAATGTATAGTTCCAAATAAATGCAGGATAAATTACTTCTAAAAGCTTTTATTCTTAGTCTCTTTTCCATTTGTGATGACTATGGAGGGAAGCCTGATCAGATGGACTCCCTGCCACCCTGTTTTTCTTTTGTTGGGAACCCTAGATAGCTTGTGTTACCCACATCTGTAATCAGGGTGACTGCCATAGTCAGTGGGCCCTGGAGCAAGTTTCCACTTCAAATTCAATGGGCCCTGCTCTCCAAAAGAAAGGCAAAGCTGCCACTTCCCAAGTTCTGGTTCAAGGAGTTACCCATTTTTTTCTGTACACACTCTCTAGCTGGCTGAGGCACTGCTCTTTTCTTCCAGCTATAAACAGCTACCCTCAAGTGGAGTTTAGTGTCTCAGTGTGCTTGTCTGGCTCAGACAGAACCCAGGCGAGGTCAGGGTAGAATAAGGCCTGGATCCACAGCTCTAGCCTGGCCATTGTGAAATGAGATGTTCTCCTGCCTTCCTTCCCTTGCCTGCTTCCAGGTCTCATTTCTCTTACCCGAGGTGTGGGGCTTCTGTCTTTTGAAGGCTCATAGGCTTTTCCTTTCATACGATAAAAATCTGCCTGGCTGATTCTCACCTATGTTAGGACTCACCTGTGTACCTTACACATCTGAACTCCCTCCACATTTCTTTTTTGTGAAGAGTGGACACACTTTCTGCTTTTGTGAGCCTAATTAGATCTTTCTCTATTTTTCCTCTACTTCTTTGGTGATTTCAATGGAGATATTAAAGAGAAGGATGTTAAACACATGACATCCAACTATTATCTTGGATCAGAAGTCTATGTTTCTGTATAAACCTTAATATTCTTGTCCCATTATCTTCAAATTGAAAGATTTTCTAGCATGATTCAAAAGAAGAAAAGAAATGAAGATAGGAAAGGAGGGAGGAAGGGGAATTATTCAGACAGCCAAGCAATCAGAACACCAAAGTGACTAGCAAATTTACAATGATTAACTTTTTCTGTGTGAGAGAAGTCTGACAGCAGTGGTGAAACCTCTTGGGTAGTGTTGAAACACTTTGAAGGAAAAGTTACAGTCAGAAGTTGTAGTTGCCTCATTTCACTATCCAAGATAAACTCTTCAATCCACCAAATTCATACTCTGGGTTTTCAGCAAACCAAAGGTAAACCTGATCTTCTAGTAACCTTCTAGAGTAGTTTTAAGGTGAATGTTTCAGTTTTTGCAGCGTGACATCATATCTAGGTATTGCACACCAAGTCAGTCCCTCCAGCTTCACAAGGCAGTCTTTCAGATGAAAAAACTGCATTTACAGAAGGATGCAGGAGTTCTGAGCACTCTTACTCAGCTCTCTGTAGCCTGCTGGCAGAAGAGCTCTTGGAAGACAGATTGGAGTCCTGCAGCAGTGTGCTGTGCCGCACGGACCCAAGCACTCATCCTGCCCTTCCTCCAGCTGTCCTCTCTTCACACATGGCTACCTGGCCTTGCCCTCAGAGCGTGCCCTGCATTCTCGGTCATCTGGTATACCCTCCATTCATGTGCCTCATAGAGAATTCCCATTTTTAACAAGTGAATGAAGTAAATGTTCCCCAAATTTACTTGTAAGCAAATACCACCAAGTATTAAAATACCAATTTCTAAATAATTCACTAAAATCTGTGATACTGTGATGCAACCATCAACAATATTTAAAATCAAAAAACATTTAATGAGGGGGAAAATTCTTATAAAGCAACAAAATTAAAAATACACAGGGAAAATATATATAGCCATTCCTCTGTGTAAGGCAGCAGTTGTTTCCAGGATCACCTGCAGATTCCCAAAATGCGTGTATCTCAAGTTCCTCACATAAAATGGGGTAGTATTTGTATATAATTTATGTACATCCTCCAATGCACTTTAAATCATTTCTAGATTACCTATAATACCCAGCAAAATGTAAGTGACAGTAGTTATTCTGTACTGTTTAGGACATAATGACAGGAAGTCTATACATGCTCAGTACAGATACAATTTTTGTTTTTAAAATTTTTGATCCATTACAAATGAACCCTTAACTATAGATCCCATGGATACAAAAGATGATCTGTAATGTTATATCAACTGCATAAAGGAAATAGTATTTTCACTAGAATGAAAGAGAATAAAGTGTTAACAGTTGCCTCAGGAATGTAGTATTACACATAACATTGTTTTTCTTAAAGAAATCTCCAAATTCCTATGAAATACATTTTCTGCTGTAATTTATATTTCTCATAACTCAGTAACTCTAAATTTTTAATAACTTAAAATGTCAAGTGGGTCACATCACATTATAAAATTGTCATATAGTATAATTTCAACAAAAATAATGTACACATAAAGAGATATGATGAACATCCGGGAAACATACATCTCCTCTACATTAGATAATTAGTGATTATTTTTATTTCATTTCAAAATATATCTCTGTTTCCAAACTGTGCAAGCTGGTCGTGTGTTAACTTTGCATTAGTAAAAATGTGTAACTAAGACTGAGGAGAAATAAAATGATGTGTTCCTAATAGTCCCAATAAACCAATATGCACCAAATACTTTGGTTAAAAGTGATACAGAAATCTTCAGAAGATGAAGATTTTTCAATCTCAAGATAAAGAATTAAAAGAATCCTACCACAGAGATATATGTGCACCTATGTTTATAGTGGCACAGTTTGTAATAGCTAAAGCTTGGAAACAGCCCACGTGCCCATCGACTGGAAACTGGATAAAGAAGATGTGGGTTTTTTTTAATAGAATGGAGTACTATTCAGACATAAAGAATGAGAAACTAGAGTCATTTATAGCTAAATGGATGCATATTGAGGCCATACTCTTAAGTGAAATAAATAGGACACACATGTGTAAATACCGAATAGTATCTCTAGTGTGAGAAACTGAAAGTGTAAATAAGATGAAAATGATTAAAATGAATAATTGATAATTTGAAATAGGAAAAGGTCCAAAAGTGTAGGGGTGGTAGGAGGGGAAGGGGAAAGGGAAGAAGGGAAATGAAAAATTATGAGAAAGAAAAAACAATGGAAACAAAGTCTATGTAAATAGGGAAGGGTGGAGGGGGTGAAGAACGCACAGGGAATGGGGAAAAAATAAGAACCAAGATACATCATGTAAAGGTACAAACACCCAATGATAAATGTAAACATATTGTATACCTAAAATGTACCAATTAATATATAAATTAAAAAAAGAGAAAAGGTCCACACCCCAAAAAAGATAACATATTTTACACTCTCTAATTAACAAGTGTTAAATTAGTTTCTCAAAAATTATTCTTATCCTAAAATGAAATCAACCCAAATGTGAGGAAGTCCTGTGAGGAAAGATTATTTTATTGGGCCAAAGTCTCATCATCAAACAAGAAGCAAGTGAGACAAGAGGCAAAACAAAGGGTTAGCATGTATACCCAGTTTTAAAACTCAGGATCCACACTGCATTCTGCCCTCACCCTCACCTCTCTTCCAGCCTTTAGGAGGATATTTTGATCCTCAGATTCTTAAGAAAAAGCAGATGTTACTTCTAATTCCTTTAGAATGGAAATGGACGTGCTGTTTCCAGTCCAAGGAATCTACTGTTAACCAGGTGAGTGTGTGCGTGTCATATGGAAAGCTGGTGTGTGTATCTAAGGCATCAGATAAATAAATATTGTAACTCGTGTTAAGAAATATTGCTGCTATTACCAAGAAAGAAGTGCTAACACTCCCTGGTGAAGCCTCCAAAGCATCAAAGTTAATGTTATTCCAGACATTTGCAGAAACCTGTGGTGATTTGATAATTTGTGTGGAAGCATACACAGCCTCTAGCTAGAAAACAAAAGAATCAGCTGATTTTTTTTTTCTAGAATCAGCTGATTTATCCATTAGGAAAAACTAAGACTTGATACTTAGAAAACAACAATAAATTCAAACTTGATTTTTAGAAAAAAACAGTAAGTATACTGGAACATGACAGGCATAGACCATTACTTCACTATATTCAAAGCAGGCACATAAGAAAATAAGTATTAAGTCTATTCCTTTATCTTTCCATAACCCTCAAAGTAAAGAAATGAAGATCACTATTCCATTCTGAGTATTTTCTTTTGGAAAAGAAATGCTTCAAGAAAATACTGGCAATAAAACTAAAATTTCTTTTTCATCTTTGATGAGAATTTGTGTCATAACTCATTTTGAAAAATTTAAGTGGTCCTTTATTTTCTTTTTAAAACAGGAATTAATAGATTTATTTGTCAAGGAAAATACAGCAAATCATATTTTATTTCCTACTTTTATATTCAAAACCAGTGTGATTTTCTTTATGATTTAAAGAATATTTCACTATCCAAATGATTAATAGAAATATGTTTAAACACAAATGAAAGCAAATAATGAAACCAGGCACTCACTTGTCATTGAGCACACTCTACATACCTTAAATCCACACTATGAGAAGGAATTGTCAGCTATGTATGTTTTATAATATTAGCTAGAAAACTTAGTATGTCTTTTTCTTCAAATTTAAGAAATTTGTGGAAGGAATACTGTAAAAATATTACATGCTCTGAAGTGTTTGAATTTTATTACAAAAATAGTCTATTCACTTGCTCCAAACTTGACAGTCTTTATCTAAAGATCTTTAGAGAACTGCGGTTGCTTTCTCTGTCTTACTTTGAACCAAAATCAGATAGAAAAAATAAATGAAACTCTCCATATTTTAGAGCAGAAACTTCAGCCTACTGTTTATTTTTCTTTGTGCCTCCACTGAACTAATTAAATGAACAGCCTGACGTTTAGAGATCTTTTGGGAAAAGAAAGAGGAGACACAGTCAATTGAGGCTGGCCCACCTACTGATAAATATGGAAGACAATGGGCATCATAACAGCATTCATTATGACTTCATATTCATTCATTAAACATTTTAAATAATAGAATGGATTACTAGGAAAGTAGAAAAAAAGAAAATCCTGTAAATATGAAAGATAAGAGCCATCAGAGCAGCTTTCATTATGACTATATTCATTCATTATACATTTTAAATAATAGAATGGATTACTACAGAAGTAGAAAAGAAGAAAATCTTATAATTATCTCATTCAGCTTTTATTCAGAAGAATTATACCTATTTCATGCAAAAAGTTCAAGTAATTACATTTCTAAACCCACTAGTTTCCAAAGAGGGATCTTTATTATATTGTTTATTTTCAAGTCAAATTCAATTTCTCTGTATTTTTTTCTTAATATATTTATTTTTCTACTTTATTGCCCTCCCAGTAAGAAATACATTCAAATAAATAATTTAAGATCTCTTTGTAATATGATACTTATAGGAGTTTTTGCTAAATTTAGATAAACATGATATTTGTGAAATATTTTATCAAGGGAAACTGGAAACTTTTTCTGAGATCTTTCGGTTCTATAATTTTTGTTTCAATATTTTATACCAAAATACTGATTTTAAAATATATGCTTATTGTTTTAATATTCAATTAATTTAGACTATTTTTATTTTTGTGTTTTTTTCACATGAGTCTGTTCTTCCCCCTTCACACCTAAGTTTGCTATGTCTTTGCACACCTTTTGTAATATGGAAACACATCTTCACAGACATGCACATGAGATAGCAGTACATATTTTTATATAGCAGTAGTGCTATATATGTGATTTTATGACTTAATTTCTTTATTTCTTCACTCATCCTTTCCTCACATAGTTTTCTATATAAACAAGTAGATCAATTCTACTCTTCCCAACAAAAGTCTAATATTCCATTTTATAGTTGTATTGTAATTTAACCAAATCCCTACAAATGAGTGTCATCCTTAGTTGTAGAAAAGAGCATACATAAAAATTCAAACCATATGAAATTACCTAAAACAAAACTTTAAGTAGTCCTGTTCCTCCTCCAAATTGCTGCTTTTTAAAATGATAGTTCATGTAACTTCTTTTTTCTTTTTTTGTTTAAATTCTTTTATTGATACATTTTAGGTACACAATACATTTACATTTATCATTGGGTATTTGTACCTGTACATGATGTATCTTGGTTCTTATTTTCTCCCCATTGCCTGTCTTCCCTTCACGCCCTCCACCTTTCCCTATTTACAAATACCTTGTTTCTATTTTTTCCTTTGCTCATAATTTTTCCTTTCCCTTCTTTCCTTTCCCCTTCCCCTCCCACTTCCCCTACCCCTTTGGACCTTTTCTTCCTATTTCAAATTGTCGGTTATTCATTTTAATCCTTATTTACACGTTCAGTTTCTCACACTAGAGAAACTATTCAGTTCATGTAACTTCTAATAAGAAAATTAAACATATATTAACTAATGTGTCACATTTAACCTGGTCTGTGTTGATTTTCTTTAAAATGAATACTTAAGCATGTTTAGAACTACTCTCTAGGGTGCCTGCCCCCCTCTTATCTCTTTATTATTTTAGAAATATTTACTATTTGTTTAAATAATTGATTGTTAATATTTGCTAAAATATTTGGATTTTTATAACATATCCTCCTTTGTTTGCTAAACATGACTAAATCTTCCTTGACCAGTATATAAATTGAGCCTAAGAATTCAAGCCCCATGAGATGCCATCTGTGGCAAGATGACCAAGTGCTGATTCCTGACTGCAGGGCTGTCTGGTGGGCTGGGCCATGAGAAAAGAAGCAAGCCATAGGTGGATGCACACAATTCCCCCAAACTCTGAGGCCCAGAGGACTCTGCTCTATGGCCTTTTTATCTTAAATATCTTCCTTTCCTTTTATTACATTAATTTAGGATTAACGGAAAGAAGGCAGTATGAGGACTAACCCACGGGCCAAGCTCTGCAGCACAGAAGCTGGGCTCTTCTATTTTCTAGTCTCTATTCTTTTCCTCTGTGGGCTGGGAAATAAACTAGTGTGACTCTGCTAAGCTTCTGCATTTTAATACTGTAAATTATGGGACATTACATAGATATGAATTGTAGGTTCAATAAAACTGTGTAGCCTTAGAAACAGATTTTCTAATATTAATTCTAATTCCACTTTTTAAAGTGACCGAATAATCACCAGAGACATGTTCTCTTAAGGTCTTCATCATGTTTGGTATTTGGAGATATTTTTGGAAATACGAAGCAGCTACCTAGAATGGTTGTTTTTGTTTGTTGCAAAGGAAAACACTCCTATTAAATCATAGTGTGTACATTTTAAAGTGTAAAATTATCATCTCTCCCTTCTTCATGATAATTATAGTGAACAGTTTGGATAAAGCTAGAATAGAGTTATAGGTTGTACTAAAGAAAACAAATAATATTTTCTTCTCTACTTTTCTGGACAGAACCTAGAATCTCATGTTCACTTTTTCTCTCTCTTTTGATGGTTGTGGAATTAGGAATGGCAATGGAGGTGTTGATTCAAAAGGCTGGACATGGGTGTCCAAAGAAGAAAGTCAAACAACTGATCTGGGGCTTCTAAGCAGATGTCCAGCCTGTTCTTCAGATTGGGAGTCATTCCTGGTAACCTACCACCACCAGTGTGATCTCACTGCTTGCCTCTCTTTCCTTACAGGAGGGGGCCAATCTAACACTTTGGCCTTATCAGCCCCCGCAGATGCTGCTCAATGTCTCTTCCTGAGCAGTTTTGGCTCAGTACAGTGTCTCCTGGGCCCACTGATTGTCGGTTGCCATAACAACATTCAGCAAACAAGGGAGGCCTGGCGGAGCAGTGGTTGGGGCAGGTGGAGAGGAGGTGGCAGAACAGATAGCTGAGCCACACAGAGTCCCCACAAGGGAAATATGGAGGCAGGTGACTAGGAAATGAGGAAGCTACTAACAGGGAAGAAATGATATGAAACAGCCCTACTGCAAATTCTCAGAGCCTGGCTTTGCTGATGAAGTTAAAGAAGGTAGAAGAAGCCCATGAGGATACATTGAAGGAGACAACATTAAGGTTAGAAAAATATAGAGAAGTATATGCAAATGGAAACCAAGATGAAACATATCTTCAGTGTCAACCTCTGACATGGTGAAGAGGTAAAACATCCTTCCCAGTGGTCCATGTGTGCCTGCACCAACACTGTTTTAACACGAAATTAGAAGAAAGTCAGAGACCAATTTTAGGATGTCTTAGTTGTGACATGGGTCAGGCCTTATTTAAATTTGTGAACTAGGTGAAAAAATTTTGAGCTTTTCCCTGAATTATTACAATGATTTCAATGAGTTGTGAAATATTCAAATGCTTAGAAAGCTCTAAAACATCTTAAAAGTCTTAGAACTCTTCATCTTTCCTTGACTTCAAAGTTATTGATATTTATTTTTTAAATTTTATTTTATTGGTACATTTTAGGTACACAATATGATGACAATCATCATTGGAAATTTGCACCGTTACATAATCTCTCTTAGTTCTTATTTTTTCTCCCTTCCCCTGCCCTCCCTTCAACCTCTCTACCCCTCCCTATTTATAAAGAATTTGTTTCCTTTTTTTCATTTTCTCCTATTAATTCCATTCCCTTCTTTCTTTTCCCCTACCCCTCCCACTTCCCCTTCCCCTTTCCCCTTTTCTTTTTATTTCACATTATCTATTATACCTTTTGGTCCTTGTTTACAGTTTCAGTTTCTCACACTAGAGAAGCTATTCGTAATTTATACATGTGTGTCTTATTTATTTCACTTAAGAGTATCACCTCAATGTGCATCCATTTAGCAATAAATGTCTCTAATTTCTCATTTTTGATGGCTGAGTAGAACTCCATTTTATAAAAAAAAAAACCCCACATCTTTTTAATCCAGTCTCTAGTTGATGGGCATTTGGGCTCTTTCCAAGTTTTAACTATTACAAACTGTGCTGCTATGAACATGGGTGTGCAAATATCACTGTGGTATGATTCTTTTAATTCTTTGGGGAAGATACCCAGCAGGAGAATAGCTGGGACAAATGGGACTTCAAGTCCTAGTTCTTTGAGGTATCTCCATACTGATTTCCACAGTGGTTGTACCAGTCAACACTCCCACCAGCAGTGGAGCAGGGTTTCTCTTTCCCCACAGCCCCACCAGGATTTGTTACTGGTTGATTTCTTGATAGCAGCCATTCTTTCTGGGGTGAGGTGGAATCTCAGCATTGTTTTCATTTACATCTCGAATGACCAGTGATGTTGAACTTTTTTTATATGTTTATTTGCTATTTCTACTTCTTTGTGTGAGAAATGTCTGTTCGTTTCAGATGCCCATTTTTGGATTGGGTCTTTAAATTTGGAAAGTCTAAATTTTTAAAGTTCTTTATAGATTGGAGATAGTAGACCTTTGTCTGAGGGGAAGTTGGTGAAAAATTTTTCCCACATTGTTGGTTGTCTCTTCACACTGCTGGTGGTTTCACTTGCTGTGCAGAAGCTTTTTAGTAAGAAGAGATCCCACTTGTTGATTGTTTGTGCTAGTTCACAGGCAACTGAGGTTTTGTGCATAAAATCTGTTCCTACACCAATGTCTTCAAGAGTTATTCCTAAACTCTCTTCCAGCTGGATTAGTGTTTCTGTTTTAATATTTAGATCTTTCATCCATTTCAGTTTTAGTTTAGTGCATAGTGAGAGATATAGATCTAGTTTTAGTCTTTGGCAAGTTGAAATCCAAGTTTTCCAGTACCATTTATTAAAGAGGCTATCTTTCCTCCAGTGAGGGTATTTGGCTCCTTTGTCAACGATGAGGTGGCTGAATGTGTCTGGAGTTGTTTCTGCATCTTCTAATCTTTTCCACTGGTCCTCAGGATTGTTTCTTTGCCAGTACCATGCTGTTTTTATCACAGTAGCTTTGTAGTATAATTTCAAGTTGGGGATTGTGAAATTCCCTTCCTTGTCTTTATTGCCTAGTATTGCTTTTGCAATTCTAGGTCTATTCTTGTTCCAAATGAATTTTTGGATTGTTTTCACCAGGTCTGTGAGGTATGCTGCTGGGATTTCAATTGGGATTGCATTGAACCTATATAGCAGTTTTGGAAGTATGGCCAGTTTCACTATGTTGATTCTTTCTACCAAGGAGCAAGGGATGTCTTTCCATTTTTTGATATCATCTTCAATCTCTCTTTTCATAGTGCTACCATTTTCCGAGTAGAGGTCTTTGATTTTCTTTTTTTAGGTTGATTCCTAGGTGTTTCAGTGTTTTGGATGCTATTGTGAAAGAATTTAATTTAATTTCCCCATTTCTCTCTCAGTGAGTCTTTTTGTGTGTGTGTACTGAAAAGCTATTTATTTTTGTGTGTTGACCTTGTATCCAGCTACTTTACTGAATTTTGTTATTAAGTCTAGAAGACTTTTGGTAGAGTTTTTGGGGTCTTCTATATACAGCATCATGTCTTCTGCAAATAATGACAGTTTGACTGCTTCATTTCCTGTCTTTATTCCTTTTATTTTTTTCTCTTGTCTAATTGCCGTGGCTAATGTTTCCAAGACTATATTGAACAGGAGTGGTCACAGTGGACCTCCTTGTCTTGTTCCTGATTTTAGTGTGAAGGATTTCAGTTTTTGAGCATTTAATGTGATTTTGGCTGTTGGTTTCTCATAGACGGCTTTTATCAGATTGAGGTAGAGACCATCTATTCCAATTTTCTATAGAGTTTTTATCATAAATGCATGCTGGACTTGGTCAGATGCTTTTTCTGCATCTATTCAGATGATCATAGGATTTTTATCCTTGGCTCTATTGATACAGTGTTTTACATTGATTGATTTGCGTATGTTGAACCATCCATGCATCCCTTGGATAAATCCCACTTGGTCAGGGTGTATGATTTTATTGATGATC
Source organism: Heterocephalus glaber (assembly GCF_053883595.1). Taxonomy (NCBI): domain Eukaryota; kingdom Metazoa; phylum Chordata; class Mammalia; order Rodentia; family Bathyergidae; genus Heterocephalus; species Heterocephalus glaber. The sequence goes on from NW_028258381.1 coordinate 27,508,429, forward strand.
TTCTGCATTCTATTTGCCAGTAACTTATTAAGGACTTTTGCCTCTATGTTCATTAGTGAGATTGGCCTAGAGTTCTCCTTTTCGGTTGGGTCTTTCTCTGCTTTGGGGATCAAGGTGATGCTTGCTTCCAGGAATGAATTTGGTAGTATTGCTTCCCTTTCAATTTCATTGAAGAGTTTAAGCAGTAATGGCAGCAGTTCCTCTCTAAATATCTTGTAGAATTCAGCAGTGAAGCCTTCAGGACCCGGGCTTTTCTTACTTGGTAAGTTTTTAATTACATTTTCAATTTCATTAATTGATATTGGGTTGTTTAGAATTTTTAGGTCTTCTTTGTTTAACTTTGTTAATTCATATGCATCTAGGAAACTGTCCATTTCTTCTGTTTTCCATCTTACTGGCATATAGGTTCTCAAATTAGGTATTAATGATCCTCTGGATTTCTGCTGGGTATGTTGTAATTTCATCTTTTTATTCCTAATTGCATGGATTTCGGCCATTTCTCTCATTTTGATGATAAGGTTGGCTAAGGGTTTGTCGATTTTGTTTATTCTTTCAAAGAACCAACTCTTGGCTTCATTGATTTTTTTTAATCGTTCCCTTAGTCTCCATTGCATTGATTTCTGCTATTATCTTTATAATTTCCTCCCATGTATGAGCTTTGGGTTTACCTTGCTCTTCTTTTCTAGAAGCTTGAGGTTCAGCATCAGGTTATTTAATTGAGCTCACTCTGTTTTCATAATATGTGTAATCACTGCTATGAATTTCCCCCATAAGACTCCTTTCATTGTGTCCCATAGATTCCGATATATTGTATTGTCATTGTCATTTAATTGAAGGAACTGATTTCTTCTTTAATTTCATCAGTGAAGCATTGGTTATTCAGAAGTGTGTTGTTCAATTTCCATGTGTTTATGAAATTTTTGCAGTTTCTTTTGCTATAGATCTCCAATTTCATCACACTATGGTCTGATAATATACAGGGGATAACTTCAATTCCTTTGCACTTACCTAAATATGTTCCATGAGCGAGCATGTGATCTATTTTGGAGAAGGACCCATGTGCAGCTGAAAAGAATGTGTATTCTGATTTTGTGGGGTGGAACACTCTGTAAACATCTGTTAAATTCATTTGTTCTAGAGTTTGATTGAGTTCTAGTATTTTGTTGCTTGTTTTTTGTCTAGGTAATCTATCTATTTGTGACAGTGGGATATTGAGGTCCCCCACTACTATTGTATTAGTGCTTATATGGTTTTTCATGTCCATTAGTATTTGTTTTATATAGTTGGGCACACTAGTGTTTGGTCCATAGATATTGATGATTGTCATCTCTTCCTCTTGGATTGTTCCTTTTACAATGATGTAGTATCTTTCTTTGTCTCTCTTAATCAATGTTGGTTTGAAATCCACTTGATCTTTTTGTTGGGTTCCTGTTGCATGGAGTATTGTTCTCCACCCTTTAACTTTCAGTCTATGAGTTTCTTTTTGAATTAAGTGTGTTTCTTGTATGCAGCATATTGTTGGTTTTCCTTCTTGACCCATTCTGCAAGTGTATTTCTTTTGATTGGTGAAATGAGACCATTAACATTGATTATAACTGATACATGTTGACTTATCACTGTCATGACTTTTTTCTTTTTGTTGGATTCTCCCCCTTTGCTTTTAATTGCTTGTCATGCCTGGTGGATTCATTCTGCTGGGCTTCCTGGGGTTGTGATCCCCATTGTCTTTTCCTAGGAAATTGTCTAAAATTTTTTGGAGTGCTGGTTTGGCATTCATGAAGTTCCTAAGGTGCTCTTTGTCATGAAAGTATCTTATTTCCCCATCAATTTTGAAAAATAGTTTTGCAGGGTACATCAATCTGGGTTGGAAGTTGTTTTCCTTTAGGGCTTGAAACACATCACTCCAAGCTCTTCTTGCCTTGAGGGTTTGCATTGAGAAGTCTGCTGTGATTCTGATGGGCTTTTCATTGTATGTGATTTGTTTCTTTTCTCTGCTTGTAGAACTTTGTTCTTCTGTTGGGTTTCTGGAATCTTAACAATTATATGCCTATGTGTAATTTTTTTTTGATCAAGGCTAGTTGTTTTCCTATATGGTTCACTTATCTATATGTAAAGTTCTTTTCCCCTGCTTGGGAAGTTTTCCACCATCACTTCTGCGAACAGTTTTTTGTTTGTTTGTTTTGTTTTTGTCATCTGTAGTCTCTCGTTTCTTCATTGACTCCAATCAGTCTTATGTTATTCTTCTTTGCATCATCTAACAGCTCCTGGATTGATTTCTCATGGTCCCTTACAATTTTAAAGAAGTTTGTTTTTCCTGGTCACTAATTGCAATCTTATCTTCTATATCTGAAATTCTGTCCTCACATTGGCTCATTCTGTTGCATAAACTTTCAAAGGAGTTTTTAATGTCGTGGAAATCTGTTTGCATCTCTTTTATGGATTCCACTTGTTTCCTATGTTGAGATCCCATTATGTTCCTCAGTGCCTCTATTTTTTTATCTGTGTCATCTCTAGATTTATTAATCATGTCTTGCACTATGGGCATAATGTCTGCTGTTATGTGAAAAATTATTTCTGATTTCATTTTTTCCAGATCTTCTTTTGTTGCTAGTTCAGGGAGTTCACATTGTTGAGTATCAGAGTGTTCCATCTCATTTCCCTTTGGGGTTGCTGTAGGTTATCTGGAAGTCTGGTTCTGAGGCTTATTTATGTGTCTTCTCATTTCATTGTGGGGGCAGGGGCTGCTGCTTGTGCCTACATAGCTCACCTCCTCTGTGCTGGAAGCAGTGGTAGGTTGACCTGGAAGCCAACTACTCTGCACTGGGAGCTACAGCAAGTCAACCTGGAAGCTTCCTCTGCACTGGGAGCAGTGGTAGGCTGGCCTGGAAGCCTCTTAGTCTGCACTGGGAGCTGAGGCACTCTGACCCAGAAGCCCCTCTGTACTGGGAGCAGAGGCAGGCTGGCCCAGAAACCTCCAATACTGCACTGGGAGCCGAGGCATGCAGACCCAGAAGCCTCCTCTCCATTATTGATATTTAATACACTCTTCTTTCACTCTGTCAACCTCTTCCTCTGAACTCACTTTGGAAGACTTTCTTCATTTAATTTTCTTTCTTAATTGCCTTAGACTCATATTTTTTCCTTGTAAGAGTAATTGAAATTTAATCTTTAATTCTTTCATTAAAGGTTAGTTCACTTTCACTTGCCATAGTTACTACCACTAGAAATAAAATACTCTTGAAATCTAATTTGATTCAAATACCCTTATCAACAGTCAAACAAAAAATACACGGCTTACATTTGACAGATTTATTTTTCTCTGAAATAAGCATGTAGCAAGGAATAAAAGGAGAGGGAAAATACATATTTTATACATCTGTGTGAAATCACAGTGATGTAGTTCGGCATGAATTCTCGGACCATCCAACACAACGCTCTCAAAAGTTTCATTTCCCACCAGTCATCTCATAATCTGGTGAAAATATAGATTTTAAATTGGAAAGTCTAGGGTGGGGCAAGACTACATTTCTAAAAAGTTCTCAGATGGTTTTGTTACTGCAGGTCCTTGAGGCTAGGAATTATTACTAAGGCAGTATTCGAAAACTTTGAGCTGCAGAACATTCTCTGTAAAGTTTTAAAAAGAGCTAAAGCCACATATATGCACACTGAAGTAGTGGTGAGTATGACAAAGGGATATCCTCAAATAGTCTCCAGGAGTTTTATTCACTTTCCAGCCCTTTTCATTCAATTTCTTGAAATCTGTAGAACATAGTAAGAAATGCAGACTAATTAAAACACTTTCTCTAATCTTAGAAAACCAGAGACTAGCCTGCTGCGCAAGCGCAAGGACCCGAGTTTGATCCCCAGTACCAAAAAAGAAAACCAGAGACTTGAAGGAGTTTAAAGAGCACTATATGTATTCATAATCTCTATATCCACATATATATGCCCAATCATATACACTTAGAGCATTCACATACAGACATTTACATAGGTTTTGTGCTTATCAGCATCCAAGCCCTCTTTGAGAGGATGCCAACCAAAGGGTTGAATGTGATTGTCAGTCACACTCTGTTTGGCAGATAAGCTGGGAGTAGGAGAACAAGGCTCTCCCAACCAAAACCCACTCCATATAACCTCAGACCTAGATGAAATGAAATAAAATTTCAGGAACAAGTAGACTGTATTCAAAATTATGTTTTGCAAATGCTTTGAGCAGTTGCTATTCAAGGTCAGCCATGAGAAATATCTCTAAGAAAGTGGCAATTTGTCTATTTTTCACTGTTAACATACAAAGTGACCACCACGGAAGTAAAGACACAAACATATCAAGTGGAGCAAATAGAATGAAAAGCAGTGAATGAATAGAAGAATTTAAGATGACTGGAGGAAAGGTGTCATAGTGGTAAATACACAGGGATGACGCACACATGCTAGCAGAGGTGCAATGGGGGTTTGGATGACAACTGTGCACTTACTTACTTTGGATATTTTCTAAATTCCTGAGAGGACTGAATCTATTCCTAATCCCAGGCAAACAGTAAACCTTAAAAACCAGCATTTTCCAAATGAACAGACATATCTAATCAAACATATCCACCATCCCTTATGTTGTGCCTTTTAGAAATAGATAGGACATGTAGTTTACCAGGTGGCATCGAGACACCAACGAAAAGATCACCACGAACTTTCAAATCAAGAAGAAATGAAAGTCAGAACAAATCCTCCCTAAAACATTCATGACTTCTTGATTGTTGCCAGATCAAGGGCAATGAAACTACAATTTCAGAGAAATTCAGAAAGGAATGTATTTCTGCTCCTTAAAGAAGTTTTCCAAATGAAATAAACATCAAGTGTATCAAATTTGAAAAAAATAAAAGGACAAATAGCTGCTAAGGAATTAAGGGACACTATTTTTAATTTTTAGTAGAAGAGTAGGGAATTTCAAAACAAATCCATCAAATTTTAAACAAGCTTATTTATTTATGATTTTCAATGATTTCACTAAAATTTGTTTTGCTTTCTTGCTGTTTTTTATAATTTTTCTGATGTCTTTCCTATATCCAAGTTTTCATTTCTTTTACGTCTTATAATTTAAAAATTATGCATCCCAATTTCCAACTAATGGTTAATTTACATTTAAAATATCCTTCTATATCTTTGTTTAATTCTAGTTAAATATACATTTAGCACTTCAAAAATAAAATATATGAATTTCAGAGGTCCCCACACATATATAAAATGAAAGATTTTGCAAGCAATTACTCACACTCCTACTCTAAGATTTTGCTGGTATAATTTGAGATTTTGTATACAGAATATTATCCTTTTTAAACTTTTAAACTTCTTTTGGAATGTAAAATTCTCATTTCTACTGATTTGAACATCTTACTATATTAAAAACAGTAATTTAAACACTGAATTTTTGAGTGGTTTTAATTAAGTACTACCCTTTCTTTTACAACCCAATCTAATCTAATTCCAATTGGTTTTAATTATTCACCATACTTTCCTTTATTACACTTAACCCTCATTATTTAGTTTTTAGTTTGACTCATTCTTCAGTCAGCTGGAACAATTTTTCAATTTTTTTATTAATCTCTTTCTGTTTTAGAAAAAGAATGTGGGTAAAAACATTTGGAATTCCTTCCTTTCTATTAATATTGCTCTATTGCTTTCAAATATGAACGATAGCCTGTCTAGCTGTAACATCTTGGGTTTCAATATATTTCTCTCAAGAGTCTTGTGTTCATTTCTGTTCCACATTTCTCAAATTGTGGAGAGTCTAATGTCAACTTGAACTTTTTTCCTCTTCTAAACAAATGTCATCTTGATGCTTTAATTTATTTTTAATTCAAGACTTTCATCATCTTATTTTTACATAGAATATTTTGCCTGAGCTTTCAGTCCTGGTCTTTCTCCCTACTCGATCCTTCAAGAAAACATTTTTCCACTGTTTATCTGGTGATTACTTTTCCTATCATTTCCCCTGTTTTCTCCTGTATGTATATATGAATTCTTGGATTTGTCTTTGATACCCCTTACATTTTTTAGCACACATTGATCTAGTTTTCTTTCTCTAAATTCTGTTCCTCAACCTGGTATAGTCATTCAGTGCTTGAGTTTTCTGTGATATTCAGTATTTTTGGCTTTTATGCCATTACAAATTTGGTGATCATCCTTTTCAGCTAACAAGTACCTTATAGGATGGGTGCCTTATTCAGAGACACAATAATAAAATTAGAAGAATTTTTAAAAATGTCTTCCAATTTTTTACAGTAAATCTATTCCATTTATTCTTCCACAGGTTTTCTGCCATTTAACCCCTGGCTGCTTCATATATATGATCACATTTCTCTTGTTTGGTCATCTTTACAGTATTTAGATGTTTTTACATAGCTTCGCTTTTCAGTAGAGAAGAGAGTGGTAACTGTACAATATATTGTGCTGCTCTTTTACACCAAAGCAATGAGAAAAAATGTGTAGGATCGATGTAGATTAATTTTGTCACCTCAAACTTGATCTTGACTATGGCAAAAGGGAGTGTTCAGTAACAAAAATCCAGCCAGGTTAACAGTACCCACCTACACTCTTCTAAAGGATATATTCGCTAGTCATATGTACCTAATAGGAGCAAGTTTATTAGACATTAGAGGAAGCAGTGTGTATTTCAAGGCATGCTGTCGATCCCATACATTTCCTGGGACAGGATATCACACTCATGTGTCCATGTACTACTACATGCTAGGGAATGTCAGCACTTCCCACTGACTTCCCCACATCTTGCCTTTGCCTCCAGCACCTATTTGTCAACTCCAGGAGGGACATGGGTTTTCCTGTCATTCAAATTCATTTTCCCCAGGCAAACTTTTCTATGATTTCTGTTGATTCAGGGATTGGTCAGGCCTGTCTTTTCTATACTATATCTAATAAAAGTCCTTCCAATGATCTGACATAAAAATGTTGTCCTCCCCTGACCTTTAGTACTTTATGGGTTTTTCTCAATTTATATATCCTTTTAGTCATCTCAGTAGATGAGTAGGTGAGTTGCATAGTGGAAGAAAATAGCCATCTTTATCTTGAATTTCTTATTATCTTAATTGTTTCATTTTTCATTTTTTCACACATTTATCACAACATAAAAATGAACTGATGCTGTTGTTTCTAAAGCTTATTAGTGAACTTTGGAGATTAATCAGGATCCTGGAATCACTGAGATCAGCTCTCTCCAATAGAACTTTCTGCACTAAAGGAACTATTCTTTGGAGTGTGTACAATTAATTTATATAGTTGTTGAACACATAAAATGTGGCTAGTGCAACCAAGAAACTGAATTTTATATTTCATTTAATTTTTATTAATTTTGATAGTGACATGTCCCTTGGAGTTAATCTATTTGGCAGCACAGTGTTACATTAACCTCTTTTAACCTCGGCATCTTAGAAAATGAAAGCCTTAAGGCTTCACTCTAAACTTACAAAATCATGATCCTACATACATCTTGGGATTAGATAGGTCTTTATTTTTAATAAATCTCTCCAAGATCCTTACTAGGCACTAAAATGACCTTGTATGGTTGATTTGGTACCAGGAATAATGGAAAATAGACTTGGTAAGGTAGGTAAGGTAAGGTAGGGTAAGGACCATATGTTCTAGGAGCTTTAACACAAACTCAGAAACACTGTATTATATACATTATAAAAAAACTTTCACTGGGCCTCATTTGAAGCAGCACTGCCTGTCAGCCACATGTACTTTTCTATTATACCCAGCCACAGAATTCTTCTCAAACAAGTTCCCAGCAACTCCTAAGAAAGGATCCAATCCCACAGAAGAAACTTGCTGGATCACAGGTTAACATGCTTTTCTTGTAAAGGGACAGAATAAATATTTTAGACATTGTGGGTCATGAGTTCTCTATCACAGAAGCTCATTCTGCTGTCGGAGCATGAAAGTGGCCACCAGCTAAACATAAATGGATGAGTATGGCTACATCTTACTAAAACTTTATGAATATTGAAATTTGATGTCATATAACTTTTCCATATAATGAAATATTACTCTTCTGTTGA